>NW_022639626.1:132190-163405 GCF_010583005.1 Odontomachus brunneus | reverse complement strand
CACGCTTCCGAAATGTTGAAGAAGTGCGAGAATGGGTGGACGAATGGATTGCTTCGAAACAAACATCGTTTTATCGAGATGGTATCGCCCAGTTGCCAGAAAGATGGCAAAAAGTTGTAGAAAGTGATGGAAAATACTTTCATTGAAATAATTTAAATAAATTTTTTACAATAAATGCTTTTTCTCAGTATTTTTTGGGCGGAAACTAAGTTAAGGTCCTAATAATTATCTGATATTTGCTCTGCGCCGTATAAGGTGTTGCACTTATATACAGGTCAGTACGACGGGTTGTCTTTGCGATTCGCTGGTAGGCGCGCGTAACCGTGCGCCATCTTAGTAGAAAGTCGTGGCATAATATTTACTTAGAACTATAAACTTTGAATGTGTTTGAGAAGCGCGCTATCAACGCTAATGCGTCATTTTATTTTTACTGCTCTTTACAAGGATAAAATGACGCATTAGCACTAAACAACGCTGACAGCGTGCTACTCGAAAATATGCTTCGTGGGAAAGAAAGTGAGCATTTCATTAAAACCTTCTGAGATGACGCATAATTACGCATAGGCAATCCATCGTACTGACTCTTATGTAAGTACAACACCTTATATATATATACGTACTCTATCCATTAGTTTCTCAAGTTCGACGAAATTTGCGATGCATTTGGAACTTGAAGTGCAAAATTAATATTGCACAGAGAGAACGATTTGGTTGAATCTAACAAACACTTCTTTGGAATGGTCCAAACGAATTTTTTGATTAATTGAACAAAGTTTTGTTTGACATAACAAAAATATTTAGTTACGGCTTAGTTTCAACGAAATATTATTGTTGTCAATCAAAAATTTTGTTTGGACCATTCCAAAGAAGCGTTTATTTGATTCAACAAATCGTTCTCTCGGTGTAGGATCAAAACTTCGATTCGTGTGAATTAATTTCCGATTCGTATGAGTCGGACTACGATTCACATGATGCTTTATGTGTTCGTACATATATATGTAAAAAGAAAAGCGGAACAATTAGAAAGTAAGTTCCCTCGCAAAGACATATTTTTCATAAGCGAAACGCGTTAATTCCGAAAATTATTTCTACAGATACAAAGCGGAATGGTACACTTTCTCGCCGAGGCTCCAATCCCTAATGATCATAACTCTTTACAGGAGCGCTATACCGTGTACTTTAACTGCAGGTAAATTGCTACCGTTATCAATGGCGACTTACGCTGTGGTGAGTAAACGCAAGGCGCTCGTAAATGCGCTTTTTGATTTCCTACATGACTTTTTCGAGAGCGACTCACGCAATTATGCTCGATTTAAGGTGGTACGAGCGGGCATGTCTTATTTCACGGCATTCTTGTCATTGAAGGATTAGTTAATTCTGCAAGCCGAATGTCTCCGACGTTTCTCAAACGATTGTGTACAATTATAATTATATAAGTTTGATTGCGATGTATACCTGGTTTCCTGGTATCACGCCGCCCCAAAACGCGACGTCCACAAACACCTTGGCGTACGCCACCTTTGCTTTAGCTTTAAGATTGTCCAAGGTTGTGGTAGGCGGAATAGAATTTCTACACGGAAAAAAATTTAGTTGTGATAGCTAAATAACTTTACTATGAAAGCAAGAAAATTTGCTCCTGCAGTTAATATTTTTGTCCACATATTAGCAAATCTTTTTTTTCCGTGTGTGGTACGAAAAATGAGTTTGCCTTGGAAATGATCGTCGTTTCAATGCGAGGATTTTTTCTATCCTGGCAACGAAACTATTTCTGCTCTGATAACGAATAATTTGTAAAATTAGTTACGTCAACTAACAATATTTTTGATGTCACTACGAATATGCAGTAACAACGACGATTTTGCTAAAAGAGCAAAATTATTTTTCTGCGTATACGGCATCAGCCTAGGAGACAGATGAAGCATTTCTCTATGACGGGAAAGCGTACACGGAGAAAAATAATTTACTGGCCGAGTAAATTTTCTGCTGGTCTAGAAAAATTTTTTCGTTATTATATGAATAGCAAAAAGGTTTGCTAAAAGTACTAATCACTATTTGCTGGACATAATTTACTGAATCTACAAATTATTTTGCTGTAAGAACCATGATGGACTTATATAAACAGTTGCAGTTTTGCTCCGATAGCAAATAAATTTGCTAAGGATACATTATTTTGCATCAATAGCAAATTAACGTGATTATTAGGACAAATACACTCAACAAACTTTTTCTATCCTGGCAACGAAACTACTTCTGCTCTGATAACAAATAATTTGTAAAATTAGTTGGGTCAACTAAATTTTTTTGATATCACTACGAATATGCAGTAGCAACGACGATTTTGCTAAAAGAGCAAAATTATTTTTTCCGTATAAGAAATATTATTCTTACAGAGGCATATCCGCGATCGTCGTGACACCGCCGGCCGCGGCCGCTCGTGTAGCGCTGTGAAATCCTTCCCATTCCGTTCTGCCGGGTTCGTTTACGTGCACATGAGAGTCTATTATTCCAGGCATCAGCACTAACGAGCCGCAATCGTTAATCGGGATGCCGGGATACTTCTGAAATGCATGTATAATTCACTCAGCTTATTTCGCGCTTCGTTTTGAGATTTGCGGACTTACCTCCGACAGGTATCGCACGACATCCTCACCGGTGTCATAAAGAATTTCTCCGATTTTCCCGTCGTTCACGACCAACGTGGCCGGTCGTGTACTGCTCGCGAAAACAGTTCTTCGCGATGCGAAAGCGCAGATCCGCGAATCTCTGTGGAAGTGCATCTCGGATCGTCTACTGGCGACGATTAAGTGATAACTGCGGCCACGACATATCACGCGCGTCTATAAATGGCTTAGAGACTATCAAAGATTATCTTATCAAGGAAGGCCGCAGCGCGCCGAGCACGAGTGCGAGCACATTCGCAAAAGAAATGTATAGATAATTAATAAATATCAAAGTTCATAATCTTTTCTCAAATAACAATAAACGCACTCCGGCTTCCGTGACTGGCTTCGAGCATTTTCTCGTAGAATAGGAAAATACAGGGAAGAGACGATGCAGCATGAAAGAGAGTGAACATAAGGCGCAAGATATAAGTTCTTGTAATTTTCTCATTACTATTTCCGTATCCGCGATCATTTTCACGAATCATGCGATATATCGTTACTGTCTGGGACGAGAGATAAATGTCACTCGGAAGATTGAGAAATTGCGCGAGTAATTGCGCTTCGAACAGACATGACAACCAGAGGCTCAGTTCCCAAGACTGACGGTATCACCTTGACACCCAGTAATTTCGCAGCCGCATGATATCGTCGCAAAGTATCGTTGCGCCAAAGTATCGGCGATGCAGCGCGAAGCGTGTCATTTCTCCTAGCGCGATCCCCTTGACGAGCGATTACGGAAGACCTAAAATCATGCTGGTGCACGTACTTCGGGAATATAATATCAATCGAAAATTTCTGTCGTGCATAGGCTGCTGGCCGTTCCAGAGTGAGTTCGCCAAACGTTTCTTGTCGTTGTTCTGCTTCGTACTCGAGATAAGTTACTTGCCGTTCGAGGTAATGCCCGTCGCTCAGTCAGTCCGTTTTAATCCGAGCGAGCTCCACTGGGAAACTCGCTCGTCGCTTTCCGACACGTGGCAGACAGGATCACTGGTGCTGTTTATCCGCAGATATTTACGTTGTACAAGCACAGAAACAACGGACAGATGATCTTCGAGTGCTGCTATCAGATGATCATAACTTCCGCTTTTCTCGTCAAGTTACTGAATCAGCTCTGGAACCGCGACAAGGTTGGTCCTGCTTCAAGCGCTGCGCTTGTTACTATTTCATTCATATTCAAGTAGGATGCGTTTTCTCTCGCGCCCACACATACACGTGCACATATATACGTCCGACTGTCTTCTCGCTTCTCGTTGCGATCAGTTTCGCCGTTTGTATGAGATCATGGAGGGCCACTGGAACATATTCTCGAACGATTTAGAAGGCCAGACCCTAAAAGAATACTCATCCATAGCGTACAAATTTACAGTATTTTACGCAAGTGAGTACACACAGTGAATCAAGAGGAAGAGAGCACAATACGAACTTAATTTCGCATATTTGTAGCAGAGATGAGCGAACTATTCGAACTCGAATCGAATCGAATCAAGTGAAATTCGATTCGATTCAAATTCGAATCCTTATGATTCAAATTCGAATAATTCGAACATTTCGAATCGAAAAGATTCGAATACGGATCGCTCATATCAGCATTAACGAAGAACTATTAAAGACATCCAGCTTTACGGGAATTAGCATGACTTGAAAAGTTTGCTATACATTAAGATTTTCTTCAAAAATATTAAAAGAAGATAATGGCTTCTAGATAAACTCTTACCGACAACTATCGGATCGATATGTGTCGTTGCGCAGCTTTCAAGGCTGAAACTGTATTTTATACACTTTTACCAACTATATATTATATATTTCTTACCTTAAAACGAATTGATATCACATGATTAATATTATCTCTCTCCGTTAGTTACTAAAGTCACTATTTTCATGTTGAGTTCAATGATTATGTTAATTAAAAATTCTTTTAACGATTCGATTCGAATTTGAAATTAAAATCTGAGATTCGATTCGAAATTAAAAATCTTTGATTTGCACATCTCTAATTTGTAGTACTTATATATTCTATGACGGCGATGTTTGTGACGATACCTGTCCTGATGCCGACATTGCTCGACATCTTATTGCCTCTCAACGAGTCGCGTTCGCGACAAATCGCAGTCTTCGCCGAATTCGGAGTCGACAAGGACAAGTACTTCTTCCCGATCTTTTTTTACACCACGGTGATGATCATAAATGGTATTAGCATCATGGTGGCTGCCGACACCATGCACGTGGCGTGCACTGCACACGCGTGCAGCCTGTTTCAACTAATCGGGTAAGTTACGAGTAACGTTATTACTTCGCCGAGATCCTTTGACCATCCCAGTATATATCGCTGATTGCAGTCATCAAATCGAAAACATAACGTCGCGCGTGAAAGCCATAGACGAGGTCGACGTGTCGTCGTCTTACGATGCAGTTGTGAAGTTCGAGTCTTTTCAAGAGGAACTGATATATCAGGAATACATTGTGTGTCTGAAGAAACATCAGCTTGCTGTAGAGTGAGTGGGTTTTGCGACAGATCTTGTCGAGTTAATGTTATGCTAAAAATGGTATTCATATTAGACTGACAATATTATAGTTTTTTTCATAAAAATTCTTTTCTATTTTCTTTTCTTATCATATTTCTATCAGTGCAGGAATAGGCTGTCAATAAGGTCTATCTTATTAAGGAACGTAGTAAATTTGCTAAAAACATAGCAAATATTTTAATAGCACATTTTAGCTTCCAAAATTTAAGTAGCACATATAAAATGGATGGATAGTGAATTAGTACAGAATGTCGATCTATCCCTCGGTTACAAAATCCTATAGCAATTTCTGCTATATAATTCTCTCGGTGCAATTGATGAAATCATCCTTGTTTTTGTAGGTTTGTCAACATATTGAACGACACGCATCGGATCGTTGCGTTTAGCTTCTCTTTATTGATCGGCGCGGCTTTCAGTCTTGTGGGCATTCGAGTAAGTACCGGAGCATGCAATTATTATTCTGCAATCTAATTAATCGAACGAGTTTTCTTTCTACTCGGCTGTGAAGTGACTCGCTTTGGGCGGCTCTTTGCAGCACTCGAGAAGTCGTATCGTCACCGTATTTCGTAATCTCGCGTGTCTAAGTATCATTATCGCGTAAATCTCATGAAGACATCATTATATTTCAGACCACTCAAATGTATAGCACTTACAATGTATTACAGATCGTTTATGTGTTAGACCAGCTGGAAGAAATAATTAGGTACTTGTTTATAATTATGGGAGCAATATTACAACTGATGATCGTATGTTATTCTGGTCAAAAATTAATGGACGAAAGTGAAAACATATTCTATCGAGCGTAATACAATTATTTTATATTTCTAAATATATATTTTTATGCACACGAGAACGATTTGGTTGAATAAACACTTTGGTCAAATAAACAATTCTTTGGAATAGTCCAAACGAATTTTTTGATTGATCAAACAAAATTTTGTTTGACGCAACAAAAATATTTATTTGCAACTTAGTTCCAAAGAAATATTTTTGTTGTGTCAACTAAATAATTTATTTTTGGACTATTTCAAAGAAACGTTAATTTGATATTTATTTGATTCAATAAATCGTTCTTTCGCACGTACAAATACATATACACGCATATTTGCGGGACAGATGTATCGTCTTTGACATAAAAAAAAGCGATTTAAGAAACAAAGTTTTGAACAAATTCTTCCAGATATGCCGCGGAATGGTACAGGTTCTCACTGAGACTGAAATCATTGTTAATTATCACGCTTTACCGAAGTATCGTACCATGTAAATTGACAGCGGGTAATTTATATCCTTTGTCAATGACAATAGCTGCTGCGGTGAGTAAAAAAATTCGCGAAATTGATTTGTTTGTTTATACAGAAAATTACACGACTCATGTGCTTTCCTCTCTGCCGCGATTCAGGTAATACGAACGGGCATGTCTTACTTCACGGCATTTTTATCACTGAAAGAATAGTCGAAGTAATATTAGTCTGAAAATCTAAACTGCTAGCCAACTCTTCTCCAACACGTTTTCGTGATTGATGATCGATTCGGCGTAGGACAAAAATCTTAAGATCGCCATGAACTCTGTAAGGTGTAACCCTGTGAAACTAAAAGGAGAGCTTACGAAGTACAGTGTTCTATTCAATAAAAAAATCATATTTATCATTATTAAATACACAGTTTCCTAATGATATCAGCTGATGAGACTACAATCAATGTCACAGCATTTTTGTAGGTAGAGCATTTTTAATGTTAGCCTCTTAAAACAGAAGAAATATCACAACGATGTTAAACTGCGTTCCGAGTATCTCATCTACTAGAACATGGTTGTAAGGTTGCGTATACACGCAAAAAAAATCTCAATTGGTGCCAACTGAACTGAAAATTAGATGATCAGAAGCGATATCTCAGTTATGAAAATTAATATTTCTGTTGTCGCAACCGAAAATATTCGTCTAAACATTCAACGATATTAGAACGCGGTTGAGGCAACTGAGAACAACTGACTATACAGAAGTCTCATAAATGAATTTTTCTGTTCTTACAGCCGAGTTTTCGTCTGATCCCTGAGCAACCGAAAATTCTGTTCCACCAACAGAATTGTTTCTTCCGTATATATCTCCTATCGCTAAACTAAGTTAATTTTATCTCCTAAAGTTATCTCCTTAACGTTTGAATGTGTAATGTATGTATTGTGAAAAGGCACGAGAAGAAAATGTGAATACTTCGATATGCAACATGATTCGATCATGTCTAAATATATCCGCGAATCTCCGTGAAAGCGCATCTCGGCTCGTCTACTGGCAACGATTAAATAATAACTGCGGCCGCAACGTATCACGCGCGTCTATAAATGGTCAGAGTTTATCAAAAATTATCTTATCAAGGAAAGCGGCAATGGGAAGGGCATTAGCGCGAGCAAAAGAAATGTATAAATAATTAATAAATATCAAAGTCCATAATTTTTTTTTCGAATAACAATGAGCGTATTCCGGTTTTCATGGCTGGCTCCGAACATTTTTTCATAGAACAGAAAAATATATGCGAGAAACACTACGAGGACGAAAGGGAGCGAACATAGAGCGCAAGATATGCGCACTTGCAGTTTTCTCATCATTATTCTCGATCATTTTCGCAAATCATGCGATATATTGTTACTGTCTAGGATGATAGACAAATGTCACTCAGAAGATTGAGAAATTGCGCGAGACATTGTACTTCGAACAGACCAGGCAATCAGAGGTTTAGTTTAAAAGACGCTATTACCTTTACACCGTGTAATTTCGCAACCGCATGATATTAGGTTTATTCGAGTTGCTTGTACTATTCACACTTTTATATCTAATGCCCGTTGTACACTAGTGCATCCCAAACAACACAAATTTTCCAAAATATGTATCAGAGTTCTCAGCCCTGATGATGCAAACTGCAACGTTTGCGAAACGTCGGCATATCGCTGATTCAAGACACGGCTCCATTCCGGAAGCTATACCTAGACATTGTATCAATGGCCGTGAAAGCCTCAAATCTATCTTCAAAGGATGTTCTAAAAATATTCTGATGACGTCCCTTCATCCTAAAAGCGTCCTTAAAACGTATTTTGGAAAATTTGTTTGGGGTGCACTAATGTGCAACAAGCATTAGGTGTAAAAGTGGGAATAGTACAACTCGAACAAATCTATTGTCGCAAAGTATCAGCGATACAGTAGCGCATGCCATTTCTGCTCATGATCCCCTTAATGAGCGATTACAGAGAAAATCATGCTAATGCATGTACTTCGAGAATATGATATTAATCGATAAATATTCGCTCAAAGATCGACGTTTGGCTCTCATTTGCCAATCAATATATGTTTTAATAAGTAGTATACTTTCGAAAACCTGTGTATTATAAAAGATATTTATCAAATACTTCCGTGGTGCATAAGCTGTTAGCCATTTCAGAGTGAGCTCGTGAAATGTTTTCTGCGTTATTTTTCTTCGTAATAAGTTGCCGTACGAGGTAATGCTCATCGTTTACTCGGGAAAAAATATTCACATATAATCATATAAAAATATAACCGCGATAAGATTGATCCTCCTTCAAGCGCCGCGCTTGTCTCCATTTTACTCATATTCAAGTAGGATGCGTTTTCTCTCGTGTCCACACATACACATGTTCATATACACGTCCGACCGTTTTCTTGTTTCTTGTTACGATCAGTTTCGTCGCTTGTATGAAGTCATGGAAGACCACTGGAACACGCTCTCGAGCGATCTGGAAACTAAATCTTGAAAGAATACTCGTCCATAGAATACAAATTTACAATGATTCACGGGAGTGAGTATACACGTTGAGTCAAGAGTAAGTGAGTACGATACGAACGTAATCTCACACATTTATAGTACTTATATATTTTATGATGTGGATATCTATACTGACATTCGTCCTAATGCTGGCGTTGCTCGACATTTTATTGCCTCATAACGAGTTGCGTCCGCGATAAATCTACGCTGAATACGGAGTCGACAAAGACAGATATTTCTTGCCGATTTTCTATGATGATCTTGGGTCAGCATCATGGTGACTGTCGACACCATGCACATCGCGTGCACCGCACACGGGTGCAGTCTATTTCAACTAATCGGGTAAGTTACGAGTAACGTTATTGCTTTGCCGAGATCTTTTGACTATGCTAGTATATATCGTAGATTGCAGTCATCATCAAATCAAAAACGTAACATCGTGCATGAAAGCCACAGGCAAGATCGAGTCGTCATCGTCGTCCTACGACGTGATTCTGAAGTTCGAGTCTTTTCAAGAACAACTGATATATCAAAAATACATTGTGTCTGAAGAAGCATCAACCTACCTTAAAGTAAGTGAGTTTTGCGACGGATTTTATCGAGTTAATATTATGTTAAGCACAGTTAAATATTAGTTTTCCTTCATAAAATTTCTTTTCAATTTTACCATATTTCTAGCAGTGCAGAAATGGACTGTCAATAAGGTCTATCTTGCTAAGGAATGTAGTAAATTTCGCTAAAAACATAGCAGGTGTTTTAATAGTATGTTTCAGCTCATAAGTAAAATGGGGTCTACAATATGAGCTTAAGCCATAAAACTTAAGCTTCAAACCTGAAGCCGTAAGAAATTGACCAATCACAGTCGATTATTTTCTTTATATTTGATTGTGATTGGTCTCAATTTCTTACTTAGGCTTAAAGCTTAAGTTTTATGGCTTAAATTCTCATTGTAGACCTCGCTTTATATACATGAAATGGATAAGGATAGTTTATTACTGAGGATAGAATTACTGCAGAATGTCGATCTATCCCTCGGTTACTAAATCCTATAACATTTTTGCTATAAAATTCTTTCGATGCACTTCACAAAATCATCCTTGTCCTTGTAGATTCGTCGACATACCGAAAGTCACGCTTAGTTTCTCCGTACTGATTGGTACGACTTTCAGTCTCATAGCATGCGAGTAAGTACCGAGGCATGCGATATTATCCTGCGATTTAATTAATTGAGCGAGTCTTCTTTCTACTCGGCTGCGAAGTGACTTGCCTTGAGTGGCTCTTTGCACCACCACTCATGTGCTTTCCTCTGTCTCTCTAGTCTCTACCGTAATTCAAGTGGTAGACATATCTTACTTCACGGCATTCTTATTACTGAAATAATAGTCGAAGTACTATTAATCTGAAAATCTAACCTTCAACTCATCTTCAACACGTCTTCGTGATCGATAATCGATTCAATGCAAAGTAAGATTGTTCTGTAAGATATAATCCTGTGAAACTAAAGTGAGGCAGCTTGCGAAGTATAATGCTTTATTCAACAAAAAATCACGTTTATCATTATTAAATACACGATTACCTAGTAATATCAGCTGGTGAGACTACAATCGATATCACAGCATTTTTGTAGGTAGACATTCCTAATGTCAGTCTCTTAAAACAGAAAAAAACAGTAACTTAACAAAGATTAATACTAAGAACTTATGTATTAACGTTATATACGATCGCGATGACTTACGCGCTCTCGGATGAAATTAACGCTTGTCAGTTTTGCTTTTCTCTTTTCCAGCACAGGTCGATTTACACGACAATACGTTTTCAGATAAAAACATATGTTAAATCCCACAACGATGTTAAACCATGTTCCAAGTTGTTAGCGTATCTCATCTAACAGGACATAGTTGTAAGGCTATACATAATACCCCCTATCGCTAAACTAAGTTAACTTTATCGTTTCAATGTTAATGTGCGTATTATGAAAAGACACAAGAAAAGAATGTGAATACTTCGATATGCAACATGTTTCGATTATCGGAAACAATTGTTCGTTTCGATTATCCCTTTCTTAAATGAACAATATGTGACGGACGCAAATGAATATGTAACGGAATATGTCTTGTATATGAGATCTCTCAAGCTTTCAGGTTCTGAAACGCTAGGCAAGTCGTAATATAAAATGTCGGTTCCCCGTGTGAACGATCAAAGAAAATGTTACTACAAATGTCCACAAACTGTCCTGTTAGTTCACAGGAATAATTGATCGGCGTCATGATCAACGAAGGGGGTTTGATTGCGATTTGCATATACTTGTGCGAAATAAAGGAGGATTCCCGGAGACAAAACGCAGGAAACAGAACAGAAGAACGATGGAACGATAAAAGTATCAGCGATCAACAATGTGGACGTTTCGGGCAAATTAATATAATTCGGTGGGACTCCGCAACTCGGATGGGAAAGTCGTGTTTTCTGAAGTGTTTCGAGCGCTTGGCAAGAAATTGGATAATTAACGGACGACGATAGCGAACGGTTTCATTCGCCGACGGAGTTTGTCAATTTGTCGAGGCAATCGTAAGATTTCGACTGTGTCACGTATCTGCAACATAAAAACCTTCGTTAGACTTGAGACTCGTATGGTCGGTCGACTAATAGAGGATCATTGGTCAAGGTCGCTACCAAAGCAGATGGGAGACTCAGCAACACGGTTATTACAGTTAATAGAGCGAAGCGGGGCACACTAACCGTGTTAGTAGTAAATAAATATTATTCGAGATCGCGTGGTTAGCTTAACAACCGTTTATGCGAATGATCCCTTCGGGCGACACGGAGTATCATGTCCCCTGCTTTTGCGCTTTTGAACATCTGCAGTGCCTTGGCGTGCGTCAGTCCGTCCAAGGAGGTGCCATTGATGGATAAAATTTCGTCCCCCGCTCTTAGAGTACCTTCAACATTCAACAAACATACGACTGTGTATAAACGACTGTGTCCCTCTTTTTGTACTTTTTTAGATTTATCTTGAATTGCTCGCTAGAGACTCAATTGTAAAACAATGGATTAAAAAGATTTAGATCCAAATAAAGATGGGAGCTCACCAAACTATTAAAATTTAGAGTCATTACTGATAAACTTATGCCATAATATAATAATCAATAATATAATTGAGAACATTGAATAATAATAAATACTTATCATAACAACTAATAATATAATTACTGAGCAAACTCATTAAACACAATAATGTTTCTCAATTTTGGCATTTTGGTGAGCATCCAATTTCATTGTGTTTAAACTGTTTTGCAATCCACTCTCTCTATACGCAGAGATTCATAAATGCGTATATATTTGCAGAGGTTCTGGCTTCCTTTTATGTGTTAGGAACGTATCTACTGTGTCCAACTGTCCCACTGAACAAGACAGATACGTTTCTAAATTTATAAAAAGAAGTCAGACAACCCATTTTTTACTGCGACTGTACATTGTTTGCGATTCGTATTAAGAGATACTTCGCATTACGATACCTTCTTTCGCAGCTTCTCCGTCGGGCATAATATCCTTCACGAAGATACCCATACGCCCTTTGTTGCTGTCCACACCGCCTACGATAGAGAAGCGCAACTTTTTCTCCGCGCTTTTCTCCAACACGACCGTCAGCAGGTCCACCGACAGGTTGGATCCTCGCCGAGCGGGCAGCGTGTCACTACGTTTCCTCACGATCTGGAATTTCCTCATCCCTGTGACTTTCTGAAGATTCTGAGCGGTCTCGTCCATAATACGAGCTTCGTCCTCGACTTTCATCATGGTCACATCGTCGGAGACTGGATGGCTGTCGGAGGTTCCGCCGTTCTTCGGGATCCACGCATCGTCGGGGTCGCTCCGCGTGCGCGCGAACGCGTCGCCCCACGTGTCGCCGATCTCTTCGCCATAGGTAAAGCTCGGTTCGCGCGCGATTTGCAGCTCGACATTGCCGACGCAGCTGCGAATGGCGTTGCGCGCCTCCGCCATCGACATGCCGCGTATCCTTCGGCCACAGACGCGGACGATCTCGTCGCCGACGCGAAACTGCCTCGACCTGACAGCCTCGCCGTCGGCATCCATCTTGGCGATCACGTAGTACGGTCTGGCCGCTTCGCAGCGCTCCACCGAGATACCCAGGCCCGTCGTTTGGCTCACCGTGAGCTTCATCGTCCTTAGCTCGCGCCGCACCAGGTTCTTCACGGACGGCATCGATGGCTTGTCGACGCTACTCGTCATCGACAGTTTCTTGGTGACGTTCCTCGCCACGTCGGGCGACATGTTGTCGGGCTCCAAAGTGGAGTGCAATCTCTTCGGGTTGTAATAACGCAGGGAACTGTTTATCGTTCTAGACGGGGGACAGATTTTCGAAGCTGGTGGACTGTCTTTGCACGGGGACGCAGCGTGTCCCAAAAGATGTTGCACACTCGGACTGGTGCACTTTCGGTTCTTGGACCTCTTGTCCTTCAGCAGAGCCTGCAATTTGATCGAGTAAGGCACGCTGACGACGCGATTCTCTGGTGTTACGCCAAGTTTCCTTTCGGTCGTGAGACCGACGTTTGCCCGAGCACACGTGTCGACGCCGTCGGAGACGTCGAGGTCGTTCCCGTTTCCCGATATTTGGACTTCTTTTAGACCGTCGCCTGACAGGGTAGAAGTGGTCTTGGACACCTTTCTCATAGTATCGCGGAGATGGGCTACCTCCTCCTTGGTGTAGATCCTCGTCAAGTCCGGCTGATCTTCCAGAAAATCGGCGAAAGTATCCTCGTCGCAACTGTCCGTGTCGTCACCGTCCGCTTCCGGCATTAACGCGGTCGATTGACTTCTATTCGGCTTGTTGAAGGAAACAACGTTGCTCGTCGCGCGTTTATTCACTTTCTCGACTGCCGCGGCACACGCGCCCGACGAAGACGGCTCGCTTGATCCGGTCGCCGTGCCGTTCGCGTCTTTCCCCGGCGCGGTAAGATCCGCCAACGACAAGTCGACGCCCTGATAATCGTCCGATAGTATTGGCGGTATCGCTGACTGCTCACTGTCCGGAGAGTCCGCGCCAGCTCGAGTGCTATCCGAATCGTAGCCGCTTTCGTCGCAACCTAGACGTAAATTGTTCAAGAGATCCTCCAGGCCATTCAGCGTGCTGGATGCGTGAGTCGAGAGAAGTCGGGCATTCTCTCTGATCGTTTCTTTACCGTTCACCCGGCAAGCGGCGTTACCAAGATGGAGGTTGGACGCTCGCATCGTCTGAACGTCGTTGCTACTCGTGCCTTCTGCGAACGAGCGACCGCCGGAGTATTCCAGAGTGTTAGCGCACGTACGAGCATTCTCTGACATTTTCCTCGAGAACGTGTTATCCCGTCGCGTCTTCAGCATCTCCTCATGTTGGAGTATGTAGTCCAACATCCGTTGATGCTCTTGGAGATTCTCAATGCTGTGTCTCAAGTGTGTCTTCTTCTGGCAGAGATACACCTCCCGATTCATCCGCGCGTGTTCGCAGTCGAGACTCCCGGAATAAACGGCCAGAACGGCCCCTTCGCTTAGAGACTTTTCCGGAGGTTGAAGGACGACGTCCTCCTCCTGTATCGTCGCGGTCTTCACGGAGCTCTTCGAGTGATGGAAGTGACTGCCCCTGAAGAAGTTCCTCAGTGATTCTACCCTGGGTATTCTCTTTGGCTTCGGGCATTCGCAGTTACCCTGAAATCGTCGATTACTCGGGACAATGTCTCCCACGATTCTGTACGGCC
This sequence comes from Odontomachus brunneus, assembly GCF_010583005.1. NCBI lineage: Eukaryota > Metazoa > Arthropoda > Insecta > Hymenoptera > Formicidae > Odontomachus > Odontomachus brunneus. The sequence goes on along the minus strand of NW_022639626.1, from coordinate 148,705 downwards.
GATGTCTTACGATTATTAGCCGCGACAAATTCGCCGCGGCTGCGCGTTAACATCATTACTAAGCTAACGATCAAATGGCTGATTGACGTTACGTGTTCTTTCTCCCTCGGGATCTCGTCGTGACTTTTCCAATGCGGACTCCACCGCCGTCGTTGTCGCGACACCGGCAGCAATTCCGAGCTGTCTGACCTCTTTACCTGGTCCCATCGCCGACTCATCTTTCGTCCCCACGTTGAGAACCCTTTCGAGGAGTGTAATATGTCAGACAAGCTTAACCCTGGCAATTATCGACTGTTATAGACAAAGTGAAGAGCGATGCTAGTTACGGTCAGATGCTGTGGTAGCGTCGCAACATTGTCGTAACGTCACCGGTACGACACATCGTCGTTAACGTTACCGTTCCTACCTTTATGAGCGTGACCGGAGGAGTTGGTCGATTCTCTTTGCGCGTCGACATCTTCTTTGACCAGAAGAGCGCTCTCCGATCCGTCTTTAGTGTTCGGCTTGGATTTTTTCAACGACCTCTCGTTATCTTCGACATTGTCCGTAGTGTCGGCCTCTTGGGAAATAGCCACTGCCGAGACAAGCTGCGGGCTCGTGTCGGACATGTAGCGTTTGAAAAGGCGCATCGTGACGCGACGTGCTGCAAGTGAAATTGTTAAACGATAATGTAACTCGCGACATAAAGCGGCTGGAAATGATGAATGGCGAGTCTGTAGTAACAAGCAGTTAGTAGATTCATGGCAATCGCGTGCAGTTTTCCGTTTCCGTCGCGAATGCCGACGCGAATGCGGACTAAAGGAGGGTCTTCGAAAATTAAAGGGTCTCACGGTGTCGCTCCGGCGGTGAATTCTACCGGAACACCCTGTTCGCGTAAGAAGAGCGAAGAAAGGAAAGAAACGTGGGAGGGCAAGGTGGAGGCTTCGCGAGACAGAACTTCCTTGAAAGGTTTGTCGTGCGATGACGTCAGCCCTCGTGTCCACGAAAAGATCGTCGATGCGTATGTGCATCTGTCGCCCAGGAGTGCGTGTGTGTGTGTGTGTGTGTGTATGCACGTTCCGTGTTTTCGAATAAAAAGAAGAGCAAAATGAGCCGTGGAGAAGAACCGCAGGTAGGTAATCGGACAACGAACCCGTCTATACGCGTCTTCTCTTCCTCCTATTTCTTGCTTTTCACGGCGATTCTTCCTCCGCTTTTCGCTGAGAAACCAATCGATCAATTGTTCAACGACTGAGACTATCTACTTGCACTACCCGCGACGTGTTTTACTGAAGGAGAAGAGAAGGAGCTCATCGTCGAACGCGACAGAAAAATGCACGCGCATGAGTTTTCACTTCATTAAGACCGCGGGACAATTCGACGGTGGCTTTCACCGGCGGATTGAACTTCATGCACGAATTTTACACACTACCTCGCCCCGTTGGGCAACAGCCGAAACTGTTAATACCCGACGGTGCCAGAACGAAGTCCTAATTTGGGCTTGGCTTACGACACGGCTCTCTTCATTTTCCAACGTAAACGCGCGCTCACCAAATACGGTGTATAAAAAGCCGGTCTTTCGTCTTCCTGACGGATGCGCGGAATGACTTTTCGCCGCGATAACAACGATTTGCAAAATTAGATCCCCCAATGAGAAGTATATTGAGAAAAAAATGTGTGACTACAACGGCACATAGAGAAACAGTTTATGGTCAAAAAAACTATTTTTTGTTAAATTCTACTATAACGTTAGTGATAACAAATTTGTATGCGTGTCGTTGCTACCATTTCTGTGTCAGAACGATCAAAGATATGGCTGGGGCTAGGAATAACTACAATTTTAGTTAGATCAACCGTTTCTTTCTCTCAGCGCGGTCTCGACGAGTTTTATCGTTCCGTGTCATAGTTCAGAGACTCGCGCTGATCGCTTCATTAGGTTTCTTCTTTCTTGTTGAACTAGCGTACACTTGCGGGACTTGCGAAGAAGCAGGTATATAGTTGAGACTTGCGGTAAAAGGGGGGGAGGAGAACTAGCGCGGGCTAATGCGGGGGGTGCTTCGAAAAAGAATCGATTAACCATTACGGTTACGTACGAAAGTCCGCCCGGGGAAAGAAAAAATACGGTACACCATTACCGTACGCGTCGCAGGGCAAGGCGCGGGACATTTAGCCCTCGCTCTTTCTTCACCTTTCCGCGGTTAGGCACACCTGACTCCGCCGCCAGCCATGGGAACCTGCCGTGTGCCTTTTGGGAAGCGCGCTATGCGTCAGGGGAGCAGATGTCCATTGTCCTTGTGAACGAGGGACAACAGCTACTGTCGATGGCATCCCGTCGATTAGACGTCTACTCGAACGTTATAATGAGACCGCGCGGGCTCAACGTAATTTTGTTCTTTCTTTTTGTAGATGATTATGTAAGCGTGACGACACGAAGTTGAGACAAATGCCCGACAAGAGGAGAGACAAGCGGAGGAGACGAGGAGTCTCGAAGGGACGGAATCGGTGCCGTACGTAAAATACGGTAAGTATCTCGGTCGCGATGGATCTCTTCTCTCTTTCTCTGTCCCCTCTCGTCCCAGCCCCTTAATTCCCGTATCCCTCCCGTGTCTTCCTCTCGTTTTTTTCGCTCTTCACCAAACGACGTCCCGTAGAAAGTAAAACTATAGCCCGCAGGCTGCGTGTCCTCGAACCGAGCGGTCTCTGACACACTTTGCCATACGAATAACTCTTTCTCTCTCTCTCTCTCTCTCTCTCTCTCTCTGCTCGAATAGCAATTCTATGGAACAATGATTTAATTAGGAAGAAAACGCGCGCTTGTATAATAATTTATCCCTGTGCCCTACCGAACATTTGTACCTCAACACGTTTCTCTCCTTCAACCTTTTATCTTTGGACTGTCGGGGATCGTATCTAGGAGCCGGTGCGCGCACGCCAGGTTGCATCTCCCCTCGTAGAACGTATGAAAATGATGAGGTGCGAGTTCGTATAAACGTGCGTAATGACGAGTGCCGCGTGGAGGATACATAAAAGTACGCACCTGCACGCGCCCTTGTGCTTTAACACGGGGGACGTGAAAGTGGACACGGTGGACACGTCGAATGTACGCTAACTTTCCGTTGGCGAACTGCTGCAAGGTAATGCCCATATAGTGCCGCGTTATAAATTACATTAATCTCAAGTCTCCAAGTATACTGAACGGGCGCTTGCATGAATGCATGCGCATGTGTGTGTGTGTATGTGTGTGTACACGTGTAAATCACGCGGAGATTATAACGCAATAATTCTCGCTACGAGTAAACCTGCCTCATATTTAGCGCTTACTAATGTTGCATCTCTCGACTCTCCGTCAAAGTGTTAAAAGGGGCGTGTGTAATCTCTCGCGGAATAGAGCAAGCGCACTGCATAACTGTAATGTATCTTGCGCATCGTTTACGATCTTATACCGTTATCTCTCGAAATAGGTGAGTTCTCTCTACGTGCACATGTAGTGCCGTGCGTTGTGCCTGACGGTTAATTGCGTTACTTAAAATACTATCGGTATAGCCGTGTCAGGTCTCATACGGAGGCTCGCGCAAGATATCGAAGGCTTGTCCCACGCACTACGCGAGGAGCGACGCGATTTATCGTTTATTACATTATTCGGATTATTCAGTGCACTCGCGCGAACGCTTGCGAATGTCTGCGTGCTTGTGAATGCGCCGATTGGGTCTTCATGTGCCCAAGAAAAATCGTGTCTCGTTATCACGCAAGCTTTACAAATTCTTCTATGATTTCTTTTTCACGATATTATTTTATGTTTCTTTTTATTATTGCCATTTTTTGCAAGATTTCGAGGTACATCAAAGTTATTTATTAAAAATTCTGTTCTGGCAGTTTAAAAAGCGAAGAAAAGCGTGTCTCTATATCGCTGAGGCTATGCAAATAACTGTTGCGTTCAAAGAATGGAGAATGGCCATAAGAGAAAACGAAATGTATAATCGAATAACGATTCGACGAAAGTCGAATCAGTATAATATCTGAAGTTTCTCTAAACAAAATTTCGCCTTGCGTTTATATCTTCGAAAAAAAAATCGACAGTAACTTTCCTGACAAATCAATATTTCACGGACGCGGATTCATAATAGTATCCGCTTCGAGACGATTAATCGTCCATTCGAACGGAAGACGTAACATATAATATGTTATACGTGTAGCGTGTAGTACAGCGTAATGTGTAACGTGTAATGCCATTTATTCTGTATATACGTGCACCTCACGTACGTACACCTGGCGCAGCATAGATGCACCGGCCACTGCCGTTCCTTGATCATCGCGAATCATCGCCACGGTGAAAGGTTCAACGTTATTTGCTCAATTCCACGGCAAAAATACGACGATCGGCCATTGATCTGGAATGCCCCGACGGCGCTGAGCAAAAACATTTGTCATTTGCGACTGTAATTGACCAGTGAAATAATCGCAACAGCTCGGTTTTTTGTGCAGCAAGTTCTGCGACAGTGTTAGCAATGATAATCACATACACTTACTGCCATTATTTTTTTGTTGCTGCACAACAGGAAATCTAGTTAGCGCCGGGAGTGACTCTAATTTTAGCGAGACTAATCTTTTTTTTTCCCTTCGGTGCACGTTCGCGAGGTTGCGACGTCGATGTAAACGCGACTGGAGAACAAATTGCCCGTTTCTCCTTGATGGCACGAGGAATACGGGTACACGTGCGTTTTTACGCTCGTGTCGCTCGCAATCCCCGTAAGTTCGAGTGCACGAGCCACTCTCGAGCTTTACTCGCGGTTAGAAAACTAACGACGCTTCACGGGTAAAAGTAATTAGCGCGTTTAGCGTTCCTGTTCTTCGGGAAGTGTATCCCTCGAGATATGCCAGTAGTTCGCGTTTCTCTCTTTCTCTCTCCACGATACACACGAACATTGGAATTTAAGATGATCGCAACAACGAGTGGCACACACACATACACACACACATACAACCTTCAGAATGTTCCGTTACACAACAGCTATATGAAATAAGAACCGCGCGGTTCTTCGACTCCTTCGTATCTCTAGCCTTGTATCTAGTGTAATTCGCGATTTTCGCGCACGGATGGTGGCATCGCGAAAATAGGACAGCCAGTTCCAGCAAAAATTCCTTGTACTCTCATACTGATCGTTTCAGAAAAGAGGGGGGACTATACCGTCGTACAATTATAATAGCTATACAATAATAATGAAACGAATACTAACAGATATCAATGGGTTTCTACGACTCGAGCCAACTCTAAAGTTTCTTAATCTCTATCAAAGGGAGACCATCCAGCAATCTATAGACTATTAAACGTCAGGAATCTAGACAAAGGTCGAAAGTCTTGCATCTCTCACAATATCAAAGTTACCTCATGTAATGCTCATCAAGGTATTCGACATGAATTACATGAGACAGATATAACATTTGTTATGTGTAACATTCGTACACGTCAACGCGTCCTTTGCAGCGACGTGTTGATATCCGCATCGAGCAAGTATCGAGCGCAACTTGCTCGATGAGGTTTTATCAGTCTGTATCATCGAATCCCTCACGTCTCAGACTATCTATGCAAAGGTCAACGAGTATATATAACGGCGGGTAAGGTTTCGCCGTGCAGAATTCGCGTGAATCGCGTGCGGAAGCGGATTTTTCCGACTGACAGCGTCGTAAAACAACGAACGTATGTATGTTAAGTCAGAATCACACGATACACGAGTTCACTTCTTCTTACACGCATGTTGAACCGACATGTTTTAAGCAGTTCGGTTCACTGTATGAAACGCTGTCGTGTATTGAAAGACCTATGCAGCGAACTGAGCTGTTCACAGCTTGCCAGTTAGCATGCATGTCAGAAGGTATAGAATCGCGCATCGTGTGATCTCAGCTTAACACAAGGACATAAGAACGAACAGTAACCTCAGTACTCAAGGGGTATCATGGCACCGAGACCCATGGCGCGACTTTACCTTCGATCAAAGGTCGTTGTTGCTCCTCGACTGCGTGGACATAGTGGAAAACGGCGGCGGTGGCGCGCGAATTCCGTCCGCGTTGCGATTTTGCTTTTGACTCCAGCCGCGCACGCGCCCCTGCAAACGCGGAAGCGCAGCGAACGATAGAAACGCTCGACGCGGACACCACGGACGGGTCCGTCCGCGGACGAGACCGGTACGGGCGAGGAACGATGCACCGATATCCGCCACCGATCGAGGATGGAAACCCCGGTCGGGTCGTGCGGACGCTCACCGGCGGGACTCGCTCGAAACTGCCGGCATCGACGAGCGCAGCGGTCGCGCCGTGGCGCTACCTGCGCGGAAATACATTCCCTCTACCTCTCCCACTCTTTGTCCCCCTATTTCACTTCCTTTTATTTTTATTTTGATAATAATATCGAGAAGCCGTCTCTCACGGTCTCGGGACGATGACAGCAATACCGCGTCGTTACTCTCGACCTTCCCCGACTACCCTCGCGCGTTCCCTACAACTGAATTTCGCTCATTTTGACGGAGCCGACCGCAACTCCACACTTGTAATGCATGTACGCGGAATGAAGAACGTGGATTCACACCTGTGCGGGGATCTCGCGGAAAAGAGGAACTCTCTCTCGAGGGCGATGAGTGCTCGAGAAGCGGCGAGGATGTCACGCGATGTCGTCGCGTGAAACGACGGCACGCCAGCGAAAATAGCGTTGGTAAGGCTATTTTCAACAATATCATCGCGTATCGCTCGAGTCTATACAAAGAAGTCGGGCAAGTGTGCGAAGAACCTGCGGGGAGAAACAGGTTCTAGATTCATTCACATCTCGTCGAGGCCTTGAGCCCAGCAAAAAGCACCGCGCGCGAATTCTCTCTCTCTCTCTCTCTCTACGCGATTCTTGCTATAGGCGACTCATCTTGTAATCCGCCATGGCTACTGGCAAGCGGCCTGTGGAAAATGAGTAGTAGGCTGTGACAGGAGCCGAGAGGATCGATGACAGTTCGGTAATTACGACACGACATAGTCGGAAAAGCCTGAAAGAGCAATATTCCTCAGCTTCTTACTACGGCGGCGCGCGATCCTTCAAGTCGCGCGTTATCGAATTCAAGACCTCCCTGTCGGAAACACTTGCAAGTGGATTGCGTAGGTACACTCGAAACATCGCCGTTTGAGAAACAGTCGAACCTGGCCTACGCCTTTCTCACTGATCTCTCACGTGTGATCGGCCGGGACGATAAATTAACAGACAGGGCACGGGCAGAAGTCAAGTTTCCCCATCGGAAAGGCGGCTCTACACACGTAGTATATCGGATCCTAGCGATTCTCTCTCTTTCTCTCTCTCTCTCTCTTTCTCTCAGGCGAAATTAACAATAGTGCAGTAAGCACTCGGGGCTCGGTTGGCCACGCGGGAATAGGTCGGCCGCATCTCGTGGGCTATCTTCTTGAATAAATTTAAACGCGATTGAAAAATCCACGCCGACGTCGTCGTGGTCGTGGGGCGATTTAGCAATAGGCAAACGGTAGGCAAGGCGAAACCGGTGTCTATTAAGGAGCCATAGCTCCGCCGTAATATCCAGCGGCGGTCATTACGTCCCGCTGTTACGCGCGTTCGTTGTTCTCGTCGACTCGATCGCGGGGCTAATTGAATGTGCCGTCGCTCCGTGCAATTAAGGAAAATGAGCGGCCCACCACTGACGTGAGTCGGTCGACGTGGATCGTTCGCGAAACGATCGGCGTGAGATGCGCGACGGATAGCTGTGTCTCGCGGATAGGAGGCACTTTTCAACGACTGCCCTGCCGATGTCTTGTCGATGTAAAGTCAAGAGTATACGCGCTACCTACGCGAACCCGACATACCGGACTCTCGCGTGAGATAACCAGGAATCTACGAATGCTGCTCGTTTTGCACTCCAGACTTCGTACGTGCCGTTAACTCGTTTTCGGGATATCTAATGGCGATACGCATCGTCGTACGTACGAATCGTGATTACCGCTCGGTCTCATTAGCGCTCCCAGTGCTCGACTGAACGATTGCTCCAAGGAATAACTGTAACGGACTTTTGCTAACCCTTGACAGTGGGCCGTCCCCAACGAACTTCCACTCGCTCTCGACGAATGCCTACGGTGTAGTCATTTTACGGGCCAGTGACTTCTCGAATTATCCGACCGATGACGATCTCGACGGCACGACCACCACGATCTCCATGCGAGTAATCGGGCCTACGCGCTATTCGAGATGCTTGTTACTTAAAAAGGAACTTTCCTGTGCGAGAATACCTTTGTATAATAGAAAATTGCAAAAATAGAAAGCGAGTAGGAGAGAACAAGAAAGAGAAAAGGAGTGGATAAACGAAGAGACGATTGCGAACATCTCGATGAACCTTTGGAAAAGAATTATCGATTGTCTCAGTCGTATTTGACGTCCCATTTAATAATCTCACGCACACAAGCGTCGAATGTTCCGTGCGACAGTGTTGGGAATTGATCGAATAAAATTTTCGTTGTTCAAGATAATCAACAAATTAATAGTGAAAATTAGTCAATCGTTGCATATGTAATCACGAATAATTTAATTGACTGATAAAATTAATTATTAGTCAAACTTTAACTTCATTGTTTATACATTGATTAATAATTATTTTCATCGATCAATTAAACTGTCTGTGATTACACATATGACAATTAATTTTGATTATTAAGGTTTCCTGTCTGGCTATTCTAGATTCGTCAGAAGCGAAGAAACGTATGCCAAACATTCTTGCATGCTATTTTCGACGTCATCAATCTGCAACCAGGAGTCTTAATTTGCCGATCACTTGAATCAACTGACATTTTAATAGTTTAATAGCCAGCACTGTCGTGCGATCGTAAGTTCTCGAGCACGGCAAGTCGATGCTCGCATGCAACATGTGCCCGAGTTAATAAGACTCGGATCGGACTCGATAGCGCGCGTGCGCCACGTGCCTTGGAGGGTCGTCTTCGGGACTTCCTGGGGGTCTTACTCGAGGAAATATGCTCGCGGACCGTGAACATTTCATGTTCTTGGCGAGCGCGACGCACCGTTTGCACGATATCGTGTGGCGCGATTCAACCCCTTCCGCACGGCTCATATATAGAAAATGAAGAACGATTGAAATGCAGTCGTCAAAATACAGAGCGGAAATTGACGTTTGCCTATACATTAACGGTTTTGATACACACCAACCGACGGATGTTAGCGGTCGATCTCTCGCTCTAATGGTTCCACCTGGGTGCGGAATGGTTCCACCGGGGAACCATCCATGGGTGGTCCGTCATTCGCTCGCGAACTTACACACGCCAGGTGGAGATCGACGAAGGAAAGGAAGCGCCGAGTTTATTTCTTCGTCATACAATGCGGTATCGGCGGCTCTACAGAGTTGCCTGGTTCTTATGTTACATTTCACATTACATAATGCATCTTTTCTCCGCGATTAGTCAAGGTTAATTGTCTTTTTCAGCGAGGGGGAAACTGGAGTTACTGAAATTCGCTTCATTCGTTTCCAAATGAGTCCAAAAAAATTTGAAATGGAAAAGCGCATGTATTTTTACGTATAAAAAAATAAATATTCGTATAGAGATAAAAGGAACGAGAAATTCTCTTGTGGTTCTAGAAATTGAAATATACGAAATAAATACTTCAACTATAAGAGCAATTGAGTCGATTTTATGATGAAATAAGATTTAAATCGCCTGTAACTCTTAAGGGAATGTCAAAGTGGATAACGAATTCGAAAAATGTCGATAACGTAGAGATGACCGTTAAGACGTCATGTCAAGTAAGCACTGATACTGTCACGCTACTCTTTTCGTATTTTTCATTCATATAGATTTTATGTAAATGTGCTGCCAGTTATTTATATATTGGGTTATAAGAACTTTACCAAATACGAACAGATCAGTAGCCAAGGTGTATCCGAGGATTGCGTGGCCGGAAATATCGAGGTGGACGACTGTCGTAGATGGTTATCGGTTTTAATCGTCGATTAGAATACTTCTTCGAGAAAAGTGTCGCGTCTCAAGGTTCAACGGAGCTAAGAGCCGAGGGGGGATCGATCGGCGGACGTTTGGCGCAAGAGAGTGGGCAGAAACAGCGGGAACGATCCTCTGTATTCGCAGTAAATTTGATTGTTCGGAGGCAGGGCGGCCTACGCTGTCCGGCTCGTGACTGCGCCAAAGGGAAATGCATTCTTATCGTTGGCGAAACTAGCGTGGCACGGCACATGGCGTGGCGCACGGTGACGGCATCGCCGGTACCGAGTACCGGCTAGTTGTCTCCTCTAACAATACAATAACGATGGAAGGCGTCGCTTACGGGCGAGTTCGCTTAACGTCCGCTCTCAGGTATGTACGTACCTATCGTGGCGCTGTCGTGCCGTTAAAATATCGCGTTTACGCGAGATCTTCGTGCGAGATGACCCTCTCACAGGATACCTATGGCTTCCGGGGCCTCTCTTCGACACGGCGTTCTCCACGTTAGCATTACGACATCGCCGCACTCGCGAGACGCCTCGCGAAAACGCAAGAAGCGTCGACGTGTACGCCGATGTGTGCGTGTGCGCCTCCTCGTGTTCGCGTTCATCTGTTTATTTTTCTGATCATGACACCAACATGGCAGCGATCTCTCGATCCTACCGCCGTAGTTTGTTCGCTCGTCGTGAGCGAACGAACAAACGGGTTACGCGCGCGCGCCTGTCATGGTTTATCATTAATCGGCGGCTGTAGCTTCCCCGGCTACATCGGTTCCCCGTTTCTAATCTCGCTGTTACCCGCGAAATACCAAGAGCCGTGCGCTGACTAGCCGCACTTAACTCTCCTAGAAAGGGATCCGTCTAGGCTGCGGAACTGCGAGAAACACTGGGAGTAGGAGAAACAAGTTGTTATTCCCACGCCGCGCCTGCTCGGGATGCTACGAGCACTTTCGCTATCTAACCTTATCGGAGAGCCCCGGTGTATTACGAAACACGTAATAGCTTCGCGAGCGAGACTCGCGCGCAAGCAGGGGAGAAGATGGTAATATGAAACAAGGCTGATTTCTTAAACAATTGCTGCGAGATCTGTTGATAACTGAAATAAACATAACCATTAGGGTGTTCATCGGCCGTCAAAGGGATCTGACCTCAGTTGCCACGTTGTTTAAAGTATTCAGAGAAGCCGCTTTTATCTTGTTGAAACTTGTCACGAAGTACAAGATACAAAAATGTTTTTCCTGTCTTAATCGATAAATCTAACGTATTAACTTTAGCATGTGCCAATCAGTAATAAAATTAAATCTTATCTTCAAAATTGCGAAGTTAGTTATTTGAAAATATGTTTTCTACTTTGAGATTTGTTAAGTCGTTTGGAAAATAATGATGGTAAGAAATAAGATGCCTTATATTATCACATCTTATATTTCCACGTTTTATGCAGTTTAATGTGACCGCGATCTCTTTTTATTTGCGATATCTGTTCATAGGCCTAAAAGACTTCTAGATAATTTCAATTGTTGAACTTTATTTTCTTAATTTTCATAAGAAATTTCTTTAATTTTATCTTCTACTTGTATCTTTTATATTCAAAAAATATTCAATAAAAAAGTTATTTTAACATGTAACATGTAAACAACTTTATAGTAGAGAAACATGAGCTCTTCTTTATTTTCATGCCTGTTTTACGTTACCATCCCATTCTCCAAGATCCCATTTCTTGCGTTATGTTAAAAAAAAAATTGTGTGCTCCTGAAAAACAGTTTAGTTTTTTCTCTTATAATAATTGTGAATGCATTATGAAAGATATATTCGCTAACACTTGGCACAACACGAAAGAAGTAGTTTATATTCCAATCTTCTCCCCTACTCTTTTGATCGAGGTGACATGACAATTACGCAGCTCTATCTCGCGCGCTCCGCACTTCTCCGGCCCTGTGCAGTCATCGGTTGCACTTCGCAAACGATGCCTTCTCGACATTTCGATTTTAATCGGGCGCGAACAGAGCGAGAAATGGATCCGTCGATTTTCCACCTCCAGGACGTCACGATGTCACGGTTCTGCGCCGTGGTGCGAAAGACTGGGGTATTATACATCCGCGTTTCCAGCACCTGTTCCTCGGTACCTTGACGAGAGTTCCTCACGCTCGCTCGTCCGTAGGGATTCGAGATTGCTTATTCACGCGACGATGACGACTGACGCACCAACGACCGGTTGTTGTTGTTGCTGTTGTTATAAATGGCTCGCAGTCGCCCGAGCGATTGCCCGGGATGCCAATTTACCGAGTCTGTTGAAGCTAACTTTCAGAGATGATCGCAGGCGATGATGTTTCATATCATTGTCTCAAGAATTTATAGTTCTCATTAGATTCATTAACCCTTATAATTCGGGCGTATTTTCAGGTGATATTTACAATTTTTTAACTACAACTTTTTCGTATATACCAAAAGGTAAATAAAAAATACGACACCCCCGTCACGTCACTATAGTGGTTTCCATATTGTAAGGGTTAAAAACATGCGCGAATTTAATTTATTTCTGCACTTCGATCGAGGGTTGTTTAGGGAAGGTATTGTAAAAATGTTTTTCCCCTTTCGCTGCGCCAGTAAATAGACAACCGTTCACACATGGTCGCTCGACGGTAGTCTCTCTCTTCGGCGCTAGATAACCAATCTCAAGCGAGACCCGCGTGGCCGAACACGGACAAGATTCATGTAAAAGAGAAGTAATATTGCCTTTATTTCGCAAACTGTCCCTGGAAAATTGACCATTATATAATTATCTCAGCAAGTAATATGTAGGGGATTGTCTCGTGATAAACCTAGAACTGTGCTTTATGGTTGATTATAAGCGCTTTTCCATCGAGAACGGTATTGCTTTGCATTATTCAGCGTTAGCGTACGATCTACGAGTTATGATAGTCTCGATTAAATTTTCTGTTCTTCCTTCCACCTGCTCGCGTTGAATTCGGAAACCTTACGTGGAACCTAGAAGATAAAATGACAATATTATGACACGCGAACTATCGGAGCCGAGCAACGAGAAGCAGAAGCGTACGAGCTATCAACAAGAGAATAGTGTTTTAGAAGAATAATGTTTGTAGAATACTGTTTGTAGTTCAAATAGAATACTGTTGTGAATAGTATAAAAATAGAATAGTGTAGAACACTGTTTGTAGTTCAAATTAATTAACGACACGGCAACGAACTCACCGCCAACACAGGCTGGACTCTTACAAGCTGTGCCAACACTGCTCGCCGCGTAACAAAACGTCACGTTGCACCTGTGATGCAGAAGAGGATTGCCGCACACGGAGCAGTCAGGCTGCACATTCGAAGGCTACAATTTCATTGTTCTTTAATATACAAAAGCTGTCGTGAGCTCGACGTATGCCGTTTACCTGCACTTTTCTCGTGGCGCCTTGTTGGATGCAAAGCCACGAGCTGAACATGCACCCGCCCGCGAGGTTTATCCCGTACGTAATTTGCGGCACCATCGAAATCTGAGGCACCAAGGGGATCGATGGCACGGCGATATCGGTGACGGTTCCATTAATACCAACACCAATGCCAATACCTGTGCCAGTACCAGGACCAACACCAGGACCAGGACCAATACCATTTCCAGGACCAGTTCCAGGACCAGTTCCAGGACCAGTACTTGTACCAGTTCCAGTTCCAGTACCAGTTCCAGTGCCAGTTCCGGTACCAGGCCCAACGCCATTCCCGGGACCAGTGCCAGGTCCAGTGCCAGGTCTAGTGATCGGGTGAGTGTTAATGACATTATTGATATCAATGTTCGTCGTAATGTTAGTGGCCCTCAAGTCGTCACTCCCATTGCAGTTCCCCGACTCGCAGTTTACTTCGTACTCCGTGACGATTTGGTGGCGATGCTTGTACTTTTTCGTGCAGTGGCTACATTTCTTATCGCAGTCGTGCATATCCACGCTGCACTTCTTTATACACTCCTCCAAGCAATGCACGGGATCTGTGAAATCGCATCGCTTGTAGCGACAATGAAGTCAGAATCGCGAACGCGCGCGCGATAATAACGACGTGTTTCTTTATGTGTAACGAATTAATCGAGAATAATTAATCGCACGGCACGATAAATGCAGTCGTCGCGAGCGGCGCTCGTACATGTAAGTTGTGTAACTGCAACGGCTAATGATCAGACGTGTTGCGCAACTGCGTCTGCGAGTCGCGCTACAAAAGATCGCACGATTTTAATTCGACGCAACAGTGTCAGACTGCCGAGTAATGCGCTTGCATAATGCGTTCGAGCCGGAGAATTTCGCGAACGATAACTCCCCTGCAAAATCCGCTCGCGGCGCGTTACGCGCGTCGCGTTACGTTACAATCTCTACTTCGATCGCCATAGGCAACTACTATTTTAGAGAAGTCAGTCTACCATTGTCCAATGTGTCCGTATGATGATGATGTCGTTTCGGCCTCATCAAACATGTTACGTATTTCTTGTAGTCCGGATTCCGGCATTCCTGGTGTATCTTTCGCTGCTCCTCGCTGATCGTCTCGGTGACCCCGCCGTCCTCCGTCTCTTTCAGCCGCGCCGACGCGTGCACCACGCTCAGAGCGACGAGCAGTTGCACCAGCGAGTACGTCAGCTCCATAGCGCGCGATTTTCAACGAAATAACCGGGCGGGATGAGCAAGCGAACCCTTTATACCCTATAAGCCGTTTACCGGCCGGGTGAACGACCCCCGACGTTTGCGTTGTCAAACGTCTCAGTTACAAGAGTGTTTGCGCCGGGGCGTTCTCGTAAAGATACGTCGCGCTTGGCTAATATATTAACGCGTAAATTGTTATCTGTCCCTCGGCAACGGAGAGTGCAACGTCAAATTTGCACTGCTTATCGCGCGTACAGGCGCCCCGCGAATCTCCTCCCCCTCCCCTCCGACCCCTCGACCCCCGCGGAGCTACGCCGAAAGCCGCGGTCGGTCGCGCATGCACCTGTGCGGTGCCTGTGTAATGCGTGGCGTAACGAAGGCAGAGGGTGTAAGGCGGGTTAACGTGCGCTTCTCCACGGTATCAGCCTCCCGTCCCCATTTCCCTCATTTTTAAAAAGAAAGAAGAAAAGATGCATGCGCGAAACATTTGCGATGCGATCGTGGTTGCACGTAATGAATATTCCTGCGGATACGTATGGTAAATACGCGAGACATTGCGCGTATCTTCGCGAAATGGTATAACATACAACATATTTTGCGACTCAATTTTGTTGTCGACAGACTTGCGCGCACGCGCGTGCCACGTTCGCTGCTTTTAGCTTTCTTCCTCCTCGTGATGCAACGTGCACTTCGAGTGTTATCTCATGCGCGTTTGTTCCGCAAATACATTTATTCGACAAGTGTCACTATCGCGTCCTGCGCGTATACGTGTACTACCGCGCGGAATTCTTTCCTATGTGGCCATTATCGCGGGAGGAAGTTGCCTTGGATATGTCGCGGGTATGTCGGGTATGACGCACAGTAAAATCACATTTTATTACGATCGCGCGAAATCAATGTCGTTCGACAAAGCACCATCATTCGCGATGCCTACGACAACTTTGCGCCCAACAAGAAGGAGATCTCCGTGTCAGGAATATTGGAGACGACGCACGCTGAGATTACGTTTAATTACAATTACACGAAAGTAAATTGTGTTCTACGAAGTGCGTCATCATTCGCGATGCCTACGACGACTTTGCGTCTAATAAAAAAGAGACGTGTGCGATCCCCGTGTCGCGGATCGAACGATCAAATCCAGTTCGAATAGGTCAGTGACACTCGCTCTTATCATAATCTGGATTACAGATGACGAAATACTATCACTTCCTCTATTTGCGCTACACTCATCGATAAAATTCCCCGCGAATTGAACGTAACCCCAGAATGCTAGTTTATCCGCATTTTTGCCAAAGACACAAGAGATCGCAAGAGCCTTATCGACATGATTTCCTTCGATTAGCGCGGTTTTTAATTTTCTTTTCTCCTACCTGGGCTTCTTACGATTAGCACGATCTCTTGGTCGTTCACGTATTCCGGATAGCTGCCGCGCGCAATTCTTTAATAGGTCAAACGTTTAGCCGTCTTTTTCGCGCGCGTGCTCGCGATTTATAAGGCAACTCTGTTCCGTTCATGGAAGTCTCCGTTCAATGGGGAGTACCGCTACCGAAGTTACGGGGGGCCTGTGACCGAAAAGTTGATTGTCGAAGGGTGACGCCAAAGTAGGAGGTCAACCTCGACTTCTCTGAGCGTCTCTCGAACTTACTCTTGACTTTTTCTTATTAGATGCAAATACAACGCTCCCTTACGGTCGTCAAACTCGAGAAATATCGAGGTATAGTGTCGCTCGCGCGTATTCCTCGGAGGACTCGCTTCATAGCGGTACATCCCGAGCAAACAGAGCCAGATACGAGGTCGATGCGGACTTTCTAAACGCCCTGTATACGGACAACGTCCCAATGGAAGGGGGACCACCGGTCTGACTCTGTCTCTTTCTCTTTCCTTCTCTCTCTCTCTCTCTCTCTCTCTCTCTCTCTCTCTCTCTCTCTCTCTCT
>NW_022639626.1:113214-132180 GCF_010583005.1 Odontomachus brunneus | reverse complement strand
TCTCTCTCTCTCTCTCTCTCTCTCTCTCTCTCTCTCTCTCTCTCTCTCTCATGCTGCCATCCGTGTGCTCGGGACGTGCAATGGCCGCTCTGAGCCGACGTGCTTCGTGTCTCAAGTATCAATCGTCCTCAATTTTCCTGTCTTAATTTACCGGCTAAACGCCCACGCCAAAAAGGAAAGAAAGAAAGAAAGAAAAGATGCGCGATGCTCCGACGCGGTATCGTCACTCGACGCGAGTCCGCGCGACTGCGACTTCCGATGGACACCCGCGTCCTGACAGATCGTCATCGTCGTCGTCGTCGTCATCATCGGCAGCAGCGCGCACTTTTCCGTTGACGCTCTCCTCGGCGAAAACATAGTGGCCGCGACACACGCGACCGATCGTGTCCCGGATGTGTTACGTGGTCGCGACGTATTCGCCGAACTTCGCGAGGATTTCCGTCGGCGAGCGAGGCCAACGTCTCGAGCCTCGTGCTGTCAGTGCTGTCGACGATACCTCGACGATACCTCGATTATACCATCGGTGCGCATCGTAAGATACTGCTTGCTCGATCAGTGTACAGTGCGCGGTGTCGCGTTATGCACGTCCTGTGTACGTCGTGCGTTTGAACGATCAGGTGAGTTCGCGAGGCGCTCCTCTGCCTCTCATCCTACCCGATCGGGTTTGAAATTAACTTTTTACCATTTGCTACTCTTTAAAATTCGAGTATGCGCAGTGATCGCAACCGACTCTATCTTGAGGATGCGCGAGATGAAGAGGTCCGTGCGAATGTTCTCGTTCGATTTCCCTCTCGCAATTCGTTCGATCTAGTTGAATTAGCGCGACGATGACACTCTCGTTAAATTTGATCCTTCCTTTCCTCCTTCTCCTTCACGTTCACATTGCGAGAACGCAAAGAAAAGAAAAGAAATCACGGAACATGCCCATGACGGAATGTACTTTCGGCCGGTGAAAAAGCGAAATTGCCCAATTAAAGAGGCTTTACTCGCTCTTCCGCCGCGGTTAGACACAGATCGTTCTGGTAGATAAGCCGCACTTACGTCGTTGCAAAAGAATGCCCAGCCGAGCAATCGATTCAACCTGTTCCGTGACTGAGTTTCGGATCCTCGCGTTCGCATTCAGCTCGAGATTCGCTTCGAGTGTCCCGGGCTATCGACACGCGAACGAATGCACTTGTTATTTAAAAATGAGCTGCGCGTCGAACTTGATTGTGCATCGCAATGAGGAAATAGCGCGCCTTACATCGTCGAGCACTATTCGAGCGAGGAAGCGGCGCTTTCGTTTTTTTTCTCCTTCTCTTCGCGGGGAAATCTCGTTGCTCGTGCATGTGGAACGTAGGAAAAGCGTTGCGTGGTGAGAAAGTAGCTCTTTGCGCAATAAAAACTCGTCGACCTACAGCTCTATCTGTAACACCGTCCAGTCGGCGAAGGAGACCGCGAGCGAGTGTCGAGTGGCGTTCGGGACAGTTCCGCGGTGACGTCTCGGCACGGCAATGCCTAATTAACTAAGGCTAACGAACTGCCAATCCGCGTAATCCACGAGGAGAACGGAATGCCGGCCACTTATATATCGACAATTTTCAGGATTGTATTCGGCTCGTTCAGGAGACAGTGTGGCGCGAGCGACGTTCGGGAGAACACGTTCACAGGAACATGTGACAACTTCCAGCGCGGCCGTCGAGAAAAATACGAGCGAGCTACGTAATAATACATCGACACGCGTGGATGTTACTCATCTTCCAAGAGATACCGGAGGAAAATGCATACCAGCAGTGTGACGTGTGCCCCGCGTCTGGAGTTCGCGTGACGCTTTTATGATCCGAGCCGGCCGGAGGATCACGAAGGGACAATGGCGACGCAGGTGGAGGAGAGCCCTTCGACGGAGGCGTCTCCTTGGTACGGCAAGGTGTTTGAGTGCTGGAGGAATCGTAATCGAGTCAGCCCCGGCAGAGTGGAGCTGCCCGACTGCGACTTCTTCATCGTGGCGCCGCGACGCACCTTGCGCGTGCTCCGGCCGACCTTGAAGAGCGGCTGGTACTACGAGAGCACGATCGACCGGCCCGAGTCGATCAACGACAATTTCTTCGCGCGCTGGTCCAGGAGACCGCACCCGTCCGGGAACTGCAGGTGCTCCTTCCGCCAGTCTGCCGGCGCGTTGAGTACCAACGAGGAGCGCATCATATCCGCCGAATTGAATCGCATACGAACGAGCCTCTGTGAAGCGGAGAAGAACGCGCGCGACATCGAAGAGTTGGAGCAGAGGGTCTCGGTGAATCTGCAGAAGCTGCGGAACAATTCGCAGCTGGCCGATCACGCGGACCACCAGGCGATCGCGTCATCGATACTGACGACGGATCATCGCTCGTTCGAGCAGAACGCGAAGCATCAGATCATCAAGGATCTGGAACGGTACGTTCGATCCGCGCGGGAAATAACGACTACACATGTGTGGATTGCAAAAGAATTTAAACACAATAAAGTTGCACCAACATTGAGAATTATTGCCAATGCACTTACGCAGTAATAATATAATTGATAATATAATTGAAAATATTAAACAATAATAAATAATAATATCAATAATAATTGATAATAATAATAATTAATGATATATAATTACTGAACATGCCCGTCGATAATCGCTCTCAGTTTTGTCAGTTTTATAAGCTCCCAACTTCCCTGTTTCTAAACCGTTTTGCGACTAACTATATATATATAATACAAGGTTGGACGCTCTGCGTTCTGCAATGCACTCGACGTTTCGTCCCAAATATTCAACAATAAAATCATTCTAACTTATTGTACAGAGGAAAAGAACAAACCTCTTGCTTATAGTTCCTGCACTATAAAAACAGTAAAATCAAAAAGAATTTATAATATTACAAAAGAACTATGATATTTTCTCCATGTAGTAATTCGATTTTAATTAATATGTGTGTCTACATTGCATTATAACAAGCGAAACATCGCTATGCTAAGAATTTACGATAACGTGAATTTGAATTGTATCAGATATATTAATACGCTTCTGGAAGAGATACTTGACGACACCGTTAAGCACGTGACTGAAGTGGAAAAGAAAGGTGTACGACACCCCGAAGTGTCTTGGCAACAAACGGACGATTTTGCGAATAAGTCTCGACCCGACGAATCCAAAGAGGAAGTATCGATCAAGAGGGACGAACGTGGGTCCTTGATCGATTCCTTTGTAGCCGGTAAGAAGCATGAGCGATGGGCTGTCAAGAGTCGAGGCAAGAAGCAATTCGCCAAAGTTCCGATAAACGAGGGCTATGTGAATCCCGCTTTCGTCGGTTCGACGGACCGACTAGCTTCCTTAGACTTCGATCGCGCCACAGAGAAACACGGTAAGCGATTAATCTATGCGAAATAAGACCGTTGCTATCACAATATCGCAGATATTATATTCTCATTCAACTCTTTTCTATCGTAAGATACTCCGTCGTGAAATATTTACAAGCACACGAGGAAAATATTGTGGTAAAAATTACAACAAAATTTTTAAAATCTTGGAACTATACAGAATTATGACCGAAATCACTAATTTGTTATGTAGATTTGACTCTTTATTGTAAGATATTGTTGTGTAATTATTTGAATATTTTTTATATACCAAGAGAGATAGATCGTAAATTCGATAAATTTACTATTTCTGTATTAATTTATACCATAATTAACGTAAAATTGGAGTACACTCCAATTTTACGAAAAATGTTATAAAGAGAAATATAATCTGAAAGTAATTTTTACTATGATACCTTTTCCTTTTTCATACTTTTATCGTAAGATATCGAGAGGCTTTCATTATTTCCGCTCAAAATTTTCACTATTTACTGCCTGAAAACAGCCAACCTGTACCTTGGAATACCGGCGAACACGGAGAGCATCACGTCGGAGCAATTGGACTGCGTGGACTCCGGCATCAACAGCGTGGAGACCATTGAGTTCCAACCGGATCAAGAGGCCAGTTTCGAACAGTCGCTTTTACGAATCATCGATGAGAAACTAGGCAGAGGCCCCGTGACGAGTGATCCGGAGGAGGATATTACCGAGAGAAATTTGCCGAAAGCGGGTGTGGAGAAACATCGGATCGATTCCCAAGAGACCACGAGAACTTGGACGAAACTCGAGACCACTGAGTCTGGTACCAGGACAATAGAACGACTGGAGGATACGGTGAACGCGCAGTCTGACTTCGGGAAACTCCGTCTGGAGTTTCAGAATAACGACCAGGAGCCGTCTCTGAACGGTGGAGCTTTATCGAGGCTCGGCGCGAAGTTGAAGGAAACCTCGCCGATCAAAGTGGCGGATTCTCCAATCGAACTCAAGGACTACAGGAAAGAGTGGTCGGAGTTGGGGGGTATCTCTTCGCAAGGTAGCACGCGACGGGATCTCCAAGATTCAGTGACGTTTCGTAGGAACAGAAAACCGACAATTGTCTTTCTGCACGGTTTCGGTTCGTCGGCCGAGATCTTCGAGCATCAGCTGCAGTATTTCTCATCACTCGGTTATCCTTGCATCGCTCCCGACATGCTGGGGCATGGTATGAGCTCAGCACCCGGTCGATCGCGCGATTACCATTTCGGCAAGTTGCTCAAGGACCTGGACGCTGTTCTACATCATTACGCTTTCAAGCCCGGCGAGAAATGCGTCTTGGTAGCGCACAATTACGGGTGAGCGAACGATCTCTATCGATCTCGCGTCCCAAGGATCGGTGTTTTGGAAAAACGCGCACCTTTTCCTCTATTCTTTAACTTATTTCGAAGAGTTGTTTTTGTTTAAAGGAAAAACTACTCGCTTTCTCCGAAACTTCACGAAATCGATACTCATAGTATAACCCATAAATCATATCGTTGAAATTTCCGTTGCAGGTGTAGCTTCGCTACGGCATTAGCTTACAAGTATGACAGCAATATCCATCAGCTCGTGTTAATTTCGGGCGGTGGCCCGACCCCATTGGCCCCACCGAGCACAGAAAGCACCGGACATTGCTGTCTCAGGGCAATCCTCGCACCTCTACTTATGTGCGGCCTTCATCGAGACATTTTGTATTCCGCGCGAGGACGACAACATCCTTATTGCGGTCAAGAGTCAACGGAACAGTGGCCTTCGCACATGAAATATGTATTGGACGGTATGATATGGCCGGAGGGTGACTACGTTTTTCACAGGAGGATATGCACACCGACGCTTCTAGTTCATGGACTAAGAGACAATAAAGTATCCCTGGTGCAGGAATGTCAAATGGAAAGGGTGAGTTTGTATTACAATCGATGTACATTTCACGTGTGTGTGTGTGTATGTGTGTGTGAGAGAGAGAGACAAAAAAAATGGTGTAAATAAAGTTTTTATCGAGTTCCATAGGTTTTCTATATATGAAGAAAGAAAGAAAGAAAAAGAGACAGAGAAAGAGAGAGATTATTTGCTAATCTTTTAAAAATCTTTCAAAAATAACATTCAATAATTATCATTTGTTTTATATTTTTCAGACGATGATGAAGGCTTTCCTCGAAGCTATTCCAATGGCTGGTCATAGCCCTATGACTGAGTGTCCCCAGCAACTAAATCACATGATACATTGTTTCATAGACTTGTGGAAAAACAAAAAGTGGCAACACTGATATCGCGTAATTTTAATCTAGGTAATTCGAACGTAGGAGTAATCGCCTAACACGTTGCATTACATCGAGATTGTATTGAACCGATATACGCGAGCCGGTTATTAATTAATTAGATATATTATGAAACTCGTATATTCAAGTTCGAAGGAGATAAGCTATTCATTTTACGATCTTACAAAGAGACTCGGTTTGACAGAACGGTAAGGTAAATTAATAAAGAGAATTTGTGCATAGCGCGCACGATGCGCGCGGCCTCGTAAATGTGCCAAGATGTACAGATTAAATAAATACAAAGTATCTTATTTGTCTCGAGATCACAGAAAATAACTTTTACACGTGCTTCTGAATTTTCTTGTTGTTTGGAAAGATCGTTAATTACCGCCAAGTGCGCATAATTCTAAATCTTCGATGTACCTCAACTGTTATCGAACTGTGCCTGATAGACTATGTCTTCCCATTTAAATTAAATAGTGCCTTCTCGCGAGAAGTATCTCGTTTCTCGCGCCGGACGGAAGAGTTATTCAAAGTGATCCAGCAAATCGAACAGAGGCTATGGAACAGCACATAGATTTGTGACCAAAGATCGTTTATATATATATATATATATATATGTATATGTATATCGTACACATCTATTTCATATCGTATATTTTTAGTATCTAAGTTATTCGTTTTATCAATAAAATTGTATATAGTTCACACATCGTGTCGTTACATCGACAGTTATTATTTGACTGAACCAAGCAAATTAACCCGTTGGTATCCTGACAAAGTATACCATAAAAGTATCCTCACGTATTTCGATACTTTTGTGAAATTGACATCAGTGATTTAGTAGCTTCTGGTTAAGTGGATTTTCCGCCGATTTCATCCATTCTTTCCTAAGGATCTGCTTCAGCTGACTCAACCTCAGAGTAGGATTTTGTTCTTTAATCACAGGCATCATTCTCTCCTCGAAGTTCGCGTACGCGGCTTTCATCCGTTTCTCCGGATGCCGGTCGATATCGGTATCCTTTGTACTGAAAAAAATCAAGAGAAACGGGGTTAAACGAAAGAAGTCAAATTTAACGTCACCAACACACGTACATATCGCATCGAGCTTGATATTGTTCGGGCTGTATATGGGGGAGGAGTTTCGACATATTTCAGAAATTACCTTAGAATGGACAAAGCTTCATCTATACCATGAGCTGTTTCACCCTCCAGAGTTATTCTGTTCAAGTTCTCCTCAATCGTTTTCTCGTCCTCTTTCTTCTTCATAGCCACCTGATTTCGTTTCTCAGTAACAGAGACAATCTCAGCCCTTGTAACTTTGGACGTTGACTGTTTACCGCCCGCCTTTATATTTGCCATTTCTTTTTCAAGCAGAGCTTTCGTTTCTGCCTTTTTCTCTAACTGCTGTTGACGTTTTTTCTCGAGCTCTTCCTACGCATGTACAAAAAAATATGTATATATATACTGTGTTATATCAGAGACATCATTGATACATCATGTTTGCTAGAATGTCTATTTTATATCGAACCAATGTCCATCTATGACAATTCCCTACGTACTTGTTTTTGTTTTTTTTTCAATAGCTGCTTGTCGTCATCTTGCCAAGCCTTGTCCTCGGCTTCCAATGCCTTTTTTATAGTTTCGGCTTCTTTAGCCGCTGCTTTTCTAGCACGGGCGGCGACCGCCTTGCTATTCTCACCCACGAACTTTTTCGGCATGTTGACCTTGAGAGCAGTATGTTACGTATATTGTGAAAGTTATTCGATCCAGTATAAAATGGATATTCTAATTAGTGACAGTTGCATCCGTTTTCCATAACAAATCAATTAATGCAGGCCTATATTTGTCCTAAACACGTATTCTTAATATTATATATACTGTCAATTATAATAAGTTTCAAATAAAATTAAGGATTACAGTATAAATCCTGTAACATCATAATTTTACAAACATACTGTTGACGAGGATAGTTTAAATAATTACTCGCCGACATTGTAGAAGCTGACAGTTTATATCATATATATCCATTTGCTAGATCTGTACAGTTATTTTTTAACATTTTTCAAGCAATAGTTGTGTCAAAGAGAAGATCAAAGAATATTTTAGAAGCAGAGAAAATAACAACCCAGATAGCACAGAGAATTCAAAAAGAATTCAAAGAGAATTCAGTCGTATGTTACCAATTCTGAGTTCATTTTCAGATGTAAAAAGAATTCTTCAGAGTTCAGTTCAGTGAAAAAAATTCTTTTTGTATCTAAAAATGAATTCAGAATTGGTGACATATGACTGAATTCTTTTAGAATTTTTTGTGCTATCTGGGAAGATATATAATTTTTATATTTAATTTACACATGTCATTAATCGGCACTAGATTATTCATTAGGTTTCCACTAATGACAATATGAATAAATATGAAATAAAATGATATAAACATTCACGTAAGAACACATTCTTTACAAATCGTATTTATTATTGAATTAAGAAATAGCATTAATATCACAAGTTGACCCTTTAGAATTTATTAAATAGTACAAATATAAGCCATCAATCTATAAATTGCCACGTTTAAGTCAATAATAGGTTGATAATATTTTCATGACTTTGACATGACTTGATTTGTACATAAAATTGCGTGCACAGTTTGTTTCGTCTGATAAACAATAAACAAATGTATCGATAAACGACCACGTGTATCGGCAAGCGTATGCTCACGAGATTTACGAGTAATATTCGAATAATGTGTGCGCAATAATTTATTACTTTTTATTAATAAATTTATTAATATAATTTCTTTATTTTCATGATAAGATTACTTGGTCACTGGTTGGGACATTCATCTTATTATATGCGTACAACTTGCTTGTGTACGTTCAAAAATAGCGGGTGAGCGTGCATCGCTGTGTGTAGCCGTAGTCACGCATGCGCGATATAATTAGTTAACGAAAGCAGTTAGGTTAAGGGATCGAGGAATAATTCACGTCTTAAAGTAAAAAAAAATATATAAAACTGCGTGCACGGTTTATTTCGTCTAATAGACGATAAACAAGACGACCACGTGGTGTATCGGCGAACGTATGCTTACGAGGTTTACGAGTAGCTGCAAGCATTTAATATCCACGCGTAAAATGTCAAAACAACGATCCGCGAAAAGTGAGATGGCACGGAAGGCAACGACCACCGATGTAAGTGATTTCCATATCGAACTTACCGATTTCTTTTCTACAGAACGTTCAATCACCTGTCGCCAAGATTATGTGACATTTTCTATCGTATATGCTTGACCATATCTCCTGGCACTCTGTATCGACACAACAGACTATATAGCTATTCGGGGTGGTTAGTGCTCGAGCGATGAATCGAAGTTCGATTCCCATTCGGTTAGAGAGTCGATTGTTCTTCTCGATTTTTATAAATTTGATTGTGCGGACTTTGTGTCGATTATTTTTCCCTTCTTGAATTTTCTATTTGCTGGATTTCATTGTTAAATTTTTTTTTCATGAATACACTGCGCACGCAGTCGAAAACAAATGGATACTGTTTTCGACGAGTTCCGCGATTCATTCAGTATTCAATAGGAGAATTTGTGTTTAATGATTCTTAGGAGATTGTTTTTCTCATTGGATATCAGATGTATTCTCGTAAACTCGAAGAAAGGTCCTGACATCTTTCTGTTTCCAATTATATGTGAACTATATTAAGGTCGTTTCTCAGCAAAGAACACGAAACTATTTTATTGGTTATTTGTCATCTCAGAAGATATCTTAGATAATGTGTAGCCAATAAAATAGCTTTGTGTAATACAGTGTTCCTTGTTGGAAACGGCCAAATCCGCTACGTGCCGCCACCGTCTTTCACTAAAAATCAAGCATGACTCAACGACGGGGCAACCAATCTTTCTATTTTCAAGTTGCAAGTCAGATAACTTTATTTTCAAATGATAGTTTTATTTACTACTAAAATAGTTGAATTGTTAATTTTGTTGTGCCACTACAAAGTATAATTGCAGGTTAAAGTTTTAATATCAAGATATCAAAGCTGTAATAGCTGTAATATTTGTTTATATATTGTTCACAGAATCAATCTACGGGACCTGTAGCCTATAATAAAGAAGGAAACATAGCGATTAAAATTCAAGCTAAACCCGGCGCGAAATGTAACAATATAACCGGTAATGAGAGATATCTTTCAACAAACGTTATATTTTTTATTATTAAAGGAGAACAAATTATCATTAGCTTTTCATTTGGCAAGTAGAAGATAAAGAAAATCGTTCCTTCGAGCGGACAAAATTACAAAATTAAAAAAACACGAATAAATATCCGTAGATATTTCCAACGAAGCTGTAGGCGTTGCAATATCTGCACCACCAACGGAAGGAGAGGCAAATGCCGAACTGGTCAAGTACTTAGCTTCGATTTTTGGACTGAGAAAATCTGACGTGTCTTTAGACCGAGTTAGTTTGTTAATTCGATTAATTCTCAACGATTAATTCGTTCATCTCGAGGCTACTTGTTCACCTTTCCTCTCTTTCAGGGATCTCGAAGTCGGCAAAAGGTTGTTACAGTAACAGGAATTACGGTGGATCAAGTTTTAGAGAAGCTGAGGGTTGAAATGCAGAATTGAGTGTTTTCTTTTTTTATAATATAAAACATGAGTTTCTCTTTCATTCTCTATCAGTTTTTCCCTTGCAGTTTTTCCCAATTTATACACGTGCGATACTTTCGTATCGACACGTTTTAACTTCTCCTTACCGTCGCGTCATTTATTATTATATGTGCATTTCTGCTATGGACGTCTTGGTTATTTTACATATAATATTATTATACAATTTATACATATTTATCCATTAAGATAATTGACGGGATGAATCGACGCCGTCGCGCGATTCGTCGTAGAAATTTATTGTACATCGAGTGTTCTTAGCACCTAAAAATATAATTGCACCGGTTTTGATGTCGTGTTAGAATTTTCACTCCTGTATCTCGAAAGCTTTATCGTCGAGCCAAGGTCGGAAGATCGGTAGCGTCGATGGATAATGGGCGCCTCGTTTAGACGGCGCTGTACCCGCCGGTGCACCTTCCGGTCGCAGGGGATACGTGGCCAGCACGATCGGTATTTGCAACTTGATCTCTTTGTCCAAACTCTTCGGACTTATGACGAACTACGAAAAATTGTGATTATCTCGCTAAGTGAACTCGAGAATTTTCACTCATGACACTTCGTGTTTCACGAAGAGACCACCATAAAATATAGCACAATCGGTTGCAAATCGGTTTGCACATTTTTTGCTATCGAATAAAGTTGCAACGTTACAAGTTGTTAAAATTGAAAGTTTGTACTGATGTTTACGCGCTGTCATCGATTGCAACAGAAGCGACAACACGGAGTGTGATGTTTGTGATGTTTGGAAGAAAGAATTTATTTGAAGTTAAGAGAACATTTTGAGTAGTGATTTTTTTATATTTATAGCCGCGATTACTGCGCACACGTGTCAGCAGTGGCTTTAAATTTCGGCAACTTGAAGTGTTGTGACTTTATTCGATAAAAAAATGCAAACTGATTATTTGCAGCGAACTATCTCGGAAGCGAGAAATTATACATTTCCTTCCAACACTCACGTAAACGTGGTAAAGAACGTTGATCAAGTGGCATCCACGTAGATTAGTCGGCGGCAGAGGAGGAACGTACATTTGCTCGTTCAGCCATTCCTCGCCCTCGCCTGGTCGAATTTTCCCCCTGGACACACTAGCCAGTTCGCGGGTCTCGCTAGCGAGTACTTTCCCTCGGCACAAGTACTGTATCGTCTCGGTGAGGGACGCTTTAGTAGACTTCATTGTCACCTGTCGATTCGAGTGCTCTCGAGAGTCTTATTTTGTAACTTCTCAAGGCTGCTAAGGATCCTGCTGGGGAATGACGCGCCCGCTGGACATGCTTAATTATAGCCTACCTTGCTGCGATTGCTGACGGTCGCAGAAATGCCGATTGTCTCCCCGGGTACATATCCACCTCGATCCAAACTGACTCTGCAGAATACGGGGCCACCTGATACGCAAGAGACACCCACGCGTTGTTCGATCTCTTGTCTCGCAGGTTGCTGTTACGAAAGTATTTTAATTCAGTGCGGATCCTTTCGAACTATTTAGGCTAAACGCAAGTTGGGAGATAACCGGGGAACGAAATGCCATCAAATCATCGATCATGTTCGCTGACATTCGCACAAACGTATTTATGAACTTGGATAAGCGTGAGACAACAGCGACCGTCGCTGTATGATTCGCGCCTACGTGAAAATTCTTTTATGCAATTTTCTGAGAATGCGAATGCGTTGGATAGCGCTTTCATCACCATCCAATGATTAGTGTCAGTAATTGTTACGTTGGTACAGTGTGAATGGTATATGAATGCTTTGTATCTTTCTCTCTCTGCCTTCTAGTCCGAATCTCTCTCCATCAAATCGCGCAGAAATCGTTTATTTTGAATTCCTAGCCTCAAGCGTCGAGATATTTGCAACGCTTTCCATACGGGTCGACGACCACTATTTGGGACTCGGTTATGGTAATGCGAGTCAGGTGCGTTGCTCTTTTAATCGCGTGAGTGAAACACTTTCTTCAAGTCCCGATTTACTCCGCGAGTTTTGCGCGACCGTTTCTTTCGCAACAATCGCTCTTGATCGGTCAGGGACGAAAATCGCGATTGGCAGAAAAGAACCGGACGCAATCGCGAGACGTGTAAGGACGTTTCGACGATGACCATCGCGACGAGTTAACGTGACAATCCCGATGAGTGACATTTGTAGGCAGCGATTTAATAATTACGCTAACGAGCTCACCGCCAATATCGGAGGTTCCAGATTCAAGTCGATCGGGTTCATGACGATGAAGACCTGCTGATTTTTGTGCGTTAACCCGCCCGGCTCCCGGAGTGCCGCCTTGCAGTAATACTGCACCCATCCGTGCTTCCCGAGGAAGGTGGAGGGTAGACCCAATGGTAACCCCAATTTGAAGGGAAAGCTGTGTATTCCCGGGGAGAGCAGCGACGGTCCTTCGCCTGTTGCGAATTCGCGTCGAGGTATTGAATTGTCGCGTTAGATCGACGTTAGATTATTAACCCTCTGCTGACAACGTTGGGGCCAGATCCGACCTCAAACACACATTGCTGGATATGTTCCGCAACTTCACGTTGTTAGCAGAGGGTTAAAGAGAGTAGGATTTGTCCTGCTTTTCCGCCACATTAATGTAAGAACTGTGGCAGAAAAGAAACGAACAAACTCTTCAATCAACCTGATGTTTTTCAAGTTCTTTTATATATATATATATATATATATATATATATATATGTATGTATGAGAAAAAAATTATTATATATAATTATGTAAAATTCTATATGATTATCCGGGAAAAAAGTTCAGATAAAAGCCAAATATGGATTTTGTCAATATCTGATCAGATCTTTCAGATATAATCAAATATAACGTTATATATGATTTAGATCTAATTCATGATTCAGTTATCCTTGTATCTGATTATATCTAAACATATATAGAAAACGTAATAATTAGATTTGCATCATATATAACATTATATTTGATTATATCTGAAAGATCTGATCAGATCTTAACAAAATCCATATCTGGTTTTTATCTGAACTTTTTTTCCCGAGTATGTATAAAATATACATGAGTCTTGTTCATATATAATTACATGTATAATCATGTATAATCATCCACATGAAGAAAAATGATGTTAAATAAAAAAAGGAAGAAATAATTTTATTCGATTGAACGTTGACATCACGTGCTACTAAAATCATAGGCATTTACTTCAATCGTATTTATATAACAATATCTTCCATTGTGGACATGTATGATCATGCATGATGATATATAAACAAAAATTATGATCTCTCTTTCTCCGGACACGTATAGTGTATAATATTGAATTTTCTTTGCGTGTCGCTCAATTAGAAATAGATATGCAGCCTTGAGTGTTAAATAATGCGTGATTCTGAGAGAAGCTACACGACACAACTTCTAATTTATCCCTGACGTAAGCTTCGTTTCCGTAATTATTTGTGCTTCACCTGGTTCGCCCAGCAGCCGCATACGAAAATCGATGTAATTTTCTTTGTCGTAAACCCTCTCGGCGCGCTGGCTGCGTATCCGAACCACTCCTTCGCCCACAACGTGGAAATGCAGTCCCGAGACGCTACGGTAACGTTATTCTATATTATTAATTTGCGCCACGCGCTCGGCGTAGCCGTATCGCGATCTAAAACGTCGCGCTACGTATCTTAGCGAGAGATCCCGTCTGTTTGCATTATCTCATAAAATAACAATTCTTACTCTCCGTACTCTTTTCCTTTTCTCTGTTTCAACCGCAAAACTCTCGCATTTCGTCGACTCGTTGGGAAACATCCGTTACTTACTAAGCCTCATCGTCCAGCTCTATGAGGACTCGACCGGATAAGAAGTGGCCAGGAAAGTACAACAGATTCGTATTGTCGAAGAGTATCAGGAACTTGCTGAGCTTTCTCGTCATCCTGCCGCCGTTGACGAGGACGAGGACGAATTGTTGCGCTGTGACGCGGGTAACGACGAACGGCCTGTACGCGCGCGCGCGTTTACGTCACCGTGCGCAGCTTCACGCTCACTGAATACACATCGAGCCGCGGTAACAACCTTCTGCTTCCATCCGCTATCTCGTGACGCCGAGAATCACTGACTCGCGTTGCATTAGTAACGTCCGTAATACGGCACGCGTCTCTCCCTCTCTTTCTCCCGCCGCTTTCGAGATCCCGCACGGTCTCGTCTTTTGCGTTCCTCGGCGAATCGCGGTACCAACGATGATGCCCACGACACAGCGGCGGCCTCAACGCATTTTCGCGCGATCGAGAATGCCGATGAGGATGCGTCTCTCGCGCTTCTCACGATTGCCAAAAGACGTAGGGCCGAAAAGAGGATGCCGATCGACATCCACGACACACCACGGTCGCCCTACCGTCGCCCACCGTCGCGTTTTCCGTCACCTTCGCTTCGCAGGAGTGCGTTCTCTCTTGCCCATTCTTGGAGACGCGTTCACTTTCGCTCCCTACCCATCCAGTCGCGTCTCTTCCACCTCCAATCGTGTCTGGTCTCACCTGGTCTCACCTGGTCTCACCTACCTACTCAACACTCGGCCAATGGCAGCGATCTAGTCGACGTTGCTGTTTTTGGCATTCCGCGTTTGAATCGCTTATGCGTTGCATTGTTCTCGTTGCTGCGTTAGCGGCCAAGGTGGAATTTATTGATAAAAATAAGGGAACGGAGTTTTACGTTTGAACATTCAAGCCGAAGGCGCGCTTGCCCCCCGATGACAAAGAAATAATTGTTCAATTTTTCGAGTTTTACTTTCGTACAGGATCTAATAAATATTTTATGTTTAAAAATTCTAATTTCATGTATCTATATTTTATCTACGGTTACGCGCGCTTGTGATGTTACAATAATAAAAGTTTCGAAATATAAAAGCGTGACTCAAGAGGAGGGAGCATCAATGATGATGGGGAATATAGAGGCGAATCTACGTTTTCGACGTTTAGCGACCTCTGACAGAAGCAGCTGCGAGTTATCGACTTCTCTCACACGCAGAGTTACGTGAGTGTGTCGTGAACTTTATTCTGCATCATTCTGTCATCGACATAAAAGTCTAGTTGGATTTATTTCCATATATAAAACGTGAATCTAACGCCACATAATACTGCGCGTCCGTATTGCTTTTAGTTTTGCAATACCGTGATGACAGAAAACAAAACAATTAGTCAAAAGGAATACCTGAAGAAATACATATCTCTTGGCGACGGCGATGATAAAAAAAAGAAGAAAAAGAAAAAACACAAAGTGGGCATGAAAACGTAAGTATCGGTGCATAGAGGACTTTGTAATTCGCATCAACAATTATTTTGTGTTAGCAAGCTAGAATAGGTTATGTCATACACTGTAACATTTGGAACGCAACACATGAGCGGCATCTATAGTCATTCTTGATGTCAAGACAGTGGTTGCATTCAGGAAACACAAGGATGGAAAGAGTGCTCATTGGAATATTCTTTCAAATCTATCATGGATCTAAAAGAATACTTCAATCAGACAATAGGGTGCGGTCCAACAACTGCTACAAATGCTGCGCAGCGTTTCTCTCTCTATTCCTCGGATTCGAATGAAGAAAGAGAAAGAAGTAAAAATGCTACAAAGCATTTGTAGCGCCCGCTAGACCTATTACTGCACAACAGTTGTGTTCGCTGAACGCAGTCGATATGTAAGATAGGATTCACTTGATGTGGCAAATGCTTCGGAGCGTCATATCGACCAATCGTATCTAATTTACACCGAATGATATGCGAACTAAATAGTAACTAAATAGTAACTTTTTATACATCGTTATATAATATATCGTTGATATTAAGATTATTTAATAGAAAGTTATTATTTAGTGCATATCGAATGTTTGGCGTAAGTTAGGCAATAAGGTGCAATCCGTTACACGCTATAAATGCTTTGAAGCACCGTATAGCCCAATTTGACATTTCTTTAAGCGCTTCAAAACGTTTACAGCGTTTAATGGACCGTGTCCATAGTCACTCTACGCGCTCCAAAACGTTTATAATTTCAAGATCGTAATCATAGTGACGTTAGATTTTTTTTCGACTTTCTAATATATAAAAACGTTTAGATTAATGTATGTTTATATTAATATATATAAATATATGAAAACGTTTAGATTAATATATGTTTAGAAAATGCATATTATCAATGAGAACTTCAAATAGTGATCAATTTCAAGATTTTGAGATATGATCTTTTAAAACAATCTATTATTATTTTAAACGATCTTATTTTTGTCTAGAAATGAATTTTTAAAGTTAAATGCTTTTAAAGCTAAAGTTTAATGCTTTTAAAGTTAAATGTCGTATTTTTGCAAGCAAGGGGCTTTTGAATTTTAATTTTAAAATTAAGGAAACCTATCTTGTTTTTGTTACACACACACACAACTAAAATCTTTTAATCTATGTAACAAGAAGAGTCTTCAAATTGGCCTAAAAGCGATTTGATATATTTTCCAGAGTAAAAGTCATAGACGATGATCTCGACTTGAAGAATATGAGGCCGCTTGAGGAAGGTGAATTTGATATCTTTTTGAAGGACGAGGATGCTCCTCAAATTGCTGGCATAGTCGACGAACGTGGACCGGTGGACTTTTCAGACAAAAAGAGATGGAAGATCATAACCGAGAATGAAGAAGGAGACCTGACTATCACCAGTCGTATTGTTGACATGGAGGAACAAAGTCATATGAACGCTAAGCTGGACGAGAACGACGATGTCGATCTGAGTCCACCTCGACCTAGACATTCTAAGAATAAGCGTTTAGATTTAAGTCCACACATACAATCGAAAGACGATGACGACTCGAATTTGAGTCCACCCAGGCGATCTAGAAATTACGACTCGGACTTGAGTCCACCTAGACGATCTAGAGATAACGACAGCGACTTGAGCTCACCTAGACAACCTAGGGATAACGACTCGGACTTGAGTCCACCTAGAAAAAGCACGAAACATCGGAATGCGGCTCACGCTACATCCCGACGAAACTATCACGGCTCAGGTAACAGAGATAGTGATTCGGATTTTAGTCCACCTAGAGAGCGCAGGCAGAATCTAGATGCGGATTTGTGTGAAAGCAGAAGGAATAGGAAGAACAATCACTCGAATTCAGGCGGATCTAGGCGTAAAGAACACCGATCCCGAAGCGACAATTCGCCGTCTTCTAGTTCGCGTAAGACAGACCGAGGGCACGATCACTCGGGCAAACATTCGTCCAGATCGAGTAGACAAGATATGTCGAAGTAAGTCTGTGTAAAGTTGCAAAAATATCAATTGCATTTTTCTCAATTTAATAATTTATTTGAAGATATATGTTTCAATTTATCTAATTGACGGTTGATTCGAGCAAGTTCAATGAAGGAATGTTTAATTGACAACCAACTTCAACAAATTCAATTACAAACACAATAATTAATTTTAAAAAAGTAATTAATTGCTCGCCACGATAATTTCATTGAAAATTCCAAGGGAAATCATCTGTTCTGTCGCTACAAAGCCACGCATGTGAACAATGTACTTCTCCCGAGCAGGCCGAGTAAAGACAAACGCGAGAGGGAACACGAAGACAGAGATCGTAGATCTCGTTCTTCGTATGCAGATACAGGCAGAAAGAGGAAAGGTTCGCGTTGGGACGACAATGAGGCGGATTCTGAACGCGACTATGCGAAATATCCTAAAGATCGCGAAGGTCGAATGACGAAGACGCTAGACGGAAAGACTGCGGGACTGCAAGACGCGAGAGCATTGCGAGAAGAGACCGAGGCCCATAAACGACGGGAGGCGGAACAATTTAGCAAGGTAATACTTTGTAGTTACATTTATGAAAGTAGTTACTCGTTCAGGGATGCGATAAATAAGGTTTAAATTGTTTCAGCTGAGCAAGTCGGTGAGCGGAGTCGGGCAAGCACCGGTTGTGCGCGACAAAAGCGGCAGGAAACGCAATTTGGAGGCGGAAGCGGCGGAAGAACGCCAACGGGAACTTCAGCAACGCGAGATAAACGAGAAGTACGCGAAATGGGGCACAGGGTGAGCGATTTATTCTTTTATCTTTGTTGGTTTGAGTCCCTATAAAATTTTCGCTGCCTCTTATTCGTTCCGCGAGTTGATTTGTTCTTCGACTTTATTCGCTTGGATCTCTTTAACTTCTTAGATACTGTACGCCATTATAGTGGCTTTCGCGTATGTCATTTTTTTGAACGATACGCCACTATAGTGGCTCATTCTTATTTCTAGTAAATTATAATTTATTCATCTAAAACTGTATTCTAATGTACTTGCGTAGTGAAAAGCATTACTAGATACGAATCGCAGTGTTGCATTATTTTCGCGCAGTCCGCGTTGAACTTTGCCGCGTTGAACTTTACAGAGATACAGCTCCGCGGAAAATCCTGCCGTAGCTAAGAGGTTAATAACATATATAATACTTTCTCGCACGTATTCTAGCTTGAAACAAGTGGAGGATCGCGAGGAAAAATTGAAGGACGACTTGTATGAGATGAACAAGCCCCTAGCGAGGTACGCGGACGATGCAGACCTGGATAAACAGTTGAGAGAACAAGAGAGAGAGGGTGATCCGATGTTAGCGTATATAAAGGAGAAACGCATAAAGGAAGGAAAAGAAAAGCCAGGCACGTAGATATTGAGAGAAAAATTCATTCAACAATTAACAAACGGACATTCCGTTAAAGCAAT
>NW_022639626.1:91958-113204 GCF_010583005.1 Odontomachus brunneus | reverse complement strand
ATATATATATATATATATATATATATATATATATATATATATATATAGTTTGTTTTTCGGACAATCCAATCAAGTTCATATAATTTGTTAATTTTGGATCGGATTTTTCTCTCATGTAGACTTGTCCAAAGGACTTTTAGCTCGAATCATCCGCGCGGAGAGAAGTTGTCACGCGACAATTCTAATTTCAGATCCGCCAAAATATCAAGGCTCGTTTGCGCCAAATCGGTTCAGCATCAAACCTGGTCATCGCTGGGACGGAGTCGACAGGAGCAACGGATACGAGAAGAAATGGTACGAAGCACAAAATTCAAAGGTGGCGCGACAGGAGGAAGCGTACAAGTGGAGCACAGCTGACATGTGAACGTGTTTTCACGCTTACAATAGAAGACTAGCGTGTTTATATTTATCATTAATAAAGAGAAGAATTTTTAATTTTTAAACTTTTCTTCGTTACATTCAACAATCCGCTGCTTCTTCTTTCATTTTCGACGCACGCGAAAGGATCACACGTGCCGCGTTCGCTGCGAGATGTCTTGACGCGAGCAGGACGCGTCTGTGATGAGCGCGAAATCGATATTCGTTCCAGAAAACGAGAGAAATGGAGAGGCTGGCGCCGGTCTGGCAACGGTTGTCCGCTAATAGTCCAGCCAGCGAAATATCGCCCGCGTGAAATCGATCGATGCGCTTTTAAGGTCGCAAAACCATCCGCTCCGGATGGCGGGAGAGCGCCGGGAGCATTTGACTTAGTCGTTCGCGAAGCGCGCGGTCGGGATGTGTCGGATCGAATCGGAACGGGGTACGCGTGTGGCCGTTGAATCGCGCAGGACGACGAGAGCCGGCGCGTGTCCTGGCGCGTGTCCTTAGGGAAGGACGACCGCCGTACATTGGTAACAGTGAGACTTGCGCTCTTAGTCCTGCCGTTTCGTTTCGCGCCGCACCGCGCCGGCCAAAACGCGATCTCTCTTCCGTGTGCGTGCCGTCGCCACCGCTGCCGCCACCGCCGCCGCCGTCTCGCTCCTCCGCGAGAAACGGGGGTGTTTCGCGCGGTGAGAGTTCCTATATCGGCTCGATATACATAGCGCGACTGGAACAGTCGCTTGGTCGCCACGCGAGCAAGGGCAGGGTCGTAAGCGACGACGCCAGTAGTACTGCTCGCGACGTCGACGGGATTTCTCTCACCCCTTCCTCTCGTCCCGCGTGGCTCGTGATGCTTGACTCGTGATGACATTCGGTGAGTCGACTTAAAGGAAAAAATACCTTTATCTACAGGGAGATCCTCGTCGGGACAGGACACACCGGGTCGTCATCGCGTGACAACGAGACGCGCGCGCGAGAAAGAGAGGGCGAGACGCGTGTAAGGGTTACCTTTGAGTGTGAAGAATTGTCTCGCCGCCGGGTGCCGGCGCCACGCGACGTGTCAGTAACCTCCAAATAACGGGGTGGAAGCGCAACGGGGGGAGGGTGGTGGGAGTGCGAGGAGGTGAGGAACAAGTGCCGATAGAACGCACACACGTGTGCGCGCACACACAGACATCCACATAGTATAGACATAGAAAGAGAGGGGGTAACTTTTAACAAGATTCGTCGGGTTTCGCCTAATTAACGGCACGGTTATACGCTCTCGATAACTGCGAACGGATTATATCGCGTGCTGCGATCGAGGCCGAAGTCGGGCTGACTGACGAAAATTAAAGGGAACGGCGGACTGTGTATACTCCAAGGCGCATTTCGCTGCGTTTCAACGTGTTACACAGGACTCTCCGGCGGCGAGAGACGGCGAGAGTCGGCAAGAGGGCGAGAGAGAGTGGAGAAACGAAGGGTGGAACGAATATAAGTAAGAAGGGAGCATGAGAAGGGGATGAAGGAGGGGAGAAGAAGTCTATACTCTTGCCCCGTGGAAAAATTAGGACTGATTATCGTATTCTGGCTATGAGACCGTCGTTCTGCCCGGAGAAGTGAGATCGCTCACCGCTATCTTGACTCGGTAACGCGATGTTAACGAGAAAACTACATTAATACGGCCACTTCGAGGCGAGACGCGGGTTATTTTGATACCAGAGGAGCTTTTCGGGCAAGAGAAGAGACGAAGCTGAACGAACATGGGGTGCAACACCAGCAAGGACAGCTTCCAGCCAGCGGTGGACGAGGCGAAGGAGGACTCCGTGAAGAACGGGGGTGAGGGGATTGTTCTTTCTAATTTCTCTTAACCGCGTCGTGGCTCGTACTGCGAAATTATGAACGGTAAAAGTGAGAAACGCGCTTTCATGTTCGCTCTGTTGAACCTCGCGTGACGCGCGATGTATTTTACATCTTTCATATACCATCTCGCGCGATAGAGAGACCGTAGACAATTACGATTTTGAGCGTGCGCGCGCTCGCAGCACGACGTTGTTCCTCGTTTCTTTGTTTCTTTTTGCGTCACATCGTTGCGTGATTTTTTATTCATCTCTGTAGATTGCGACCGTCCGCGGAACTTGAACGGTGTTGTTTATCTCTCTTTGACAATGACGGCGGCCGCTTTGTCTCGCGAATGATAAATGCGCCTCTGTTCGCTTTATTAGATCTCTCGAGGTGATTGCGTGCACGCTTCAGTAATATCAATGCAATCAGTAAGGTCGGCAGGCCGAACGACTATTTTCCGCACGACGAACGCATTCCTCACGAATGCAGCGACAAATAGAGGCATTTCAGGGAATCCCGCCGCTGAAATTTTATTTTTCCCGTGCCGACTCGCTACGGAGAAGCAGAGTCTGATGGAACAAAATTAATCGGATCCCACATAGCACAAGATTTAAAAGATGTCTCAAAGACAGAGAATTGCTAAATGTCCGTATAAGTCCTCAGAATATCCTAAAAATATTCCGAAAACTTCTGAATGTCCATACAACTCCCCAAGATATCCTTTCAAGATCTTATGCTATGAGGGATATCAAACAAGACTTCGAATCATTAAAAGAGTCTAATTGAGCAGAAACGCTTGGGAAAGTTCTCCTTAATAATGTTGCTAAATTATCGCTTTGACTTGGCCAGAAGTTTGTTGTAATTAGGAGAAAACGTCTACAGTAGCCACAGCACCCGTTAAATTTTATTAAATATTTAGACGTGCGCGCGCGGAGATTTATTAATTAATTATTTATTAATTATCTAACAATTACTATTTATGAATTCTTCATTGATTTTCTTTTAAATCCTCACACACCTTAATAATTTCATGATATCCGCGCAAGAGTGCCTACTACCGATCGTTCTCCCTTATTCTCGAGCTTACGTAGAGGGGAGCTTCTTGATAATCAATTGCAAGGATGAGTCTGCGTTTCGCTTACGCTTCGAATTGTTCTACAGACGCGTGAAAAACGACAAAAGCACGTTTGCACTGAGCAGAACGCAAAATCAACATTGATTACAGAAGCAAGTAGAGCTATCTCGCGATTGTCGAAATGGACAACCGTGCGTTTCGCTAGAAAACCCCCTCGTGACTCACGGTAATGCGATTCTTACCTACGGCACGCCAAGATAGACAGATAGCTGGATAGTAAACGTGACTATCTTGACGAGCGAAAAATGGGACGCTTGTAGCATCCGATGGGGGTGTATCGGAATACCGATGAAAGTGCTGATCGCGTGATGCGTGTCAAGGTCCGACCGTTCGCGGTCGTTACATTTATGAAACCGTACCGGGGAAATTCGTACGGGCGTGTTTGAAAACAGGTATCGCTTGATCGTCGACGATAAGGGGCTTTCGTAATATCCGTGCGTGTCCATGAAATATTAATAAACCCCGAATCCTCGCGCACACGCATACATCTGCATGCACTTGCGATTAATGATGCCAGTGGACTTTGCGATAGAACATGAGAAACAACTTATGACGAGCAGAGGCGTCAAGAACGGTTCGAATATCGATCGGCCGCGTGTTCTAAAAGTCCGCTCGCGAAGATACTCAAAGTGCGAGCGCGTTTCTCCACTTGGTGGTCCGACCAAGTGACAACGTCTGTCCGCACACGAATCTCCCGCTGGTACCCGGCCCATCGCGTCGCACGACGCATCAATAATTAAAGAGACACCTCCGGCGGCTTATCG
Organism: Odontomachus brunneus; assembly: GCF_010583005.1. Classification (NCBI taxonomy): domain Eukaryota; kingdom Metazoa; phylum Arthropoda; class Insecta; order Hymenoptera; family Formicidae; genus Odontomachus; species Odontomachus brunneus. The sequence continues at coordinate 109,121 of NW_022639626.1, read as the reverse complement.
GGAGCTGATATAATCACGCGAATCAGTTCGTCGAATTTCGGTACTCCCTACCTTACTGGCGGTAGCGAAGATCCGCGCGTCTAGCCTTCGCCGGCGGAATCAATTATTCGAAACTCGGATGACTTTCTGCCGAGATAATGAGGTTTTACCGATATCGACACAGCCGTATAGATATTTGTTCTCGCGCAGTATGCAAAGATAGACGGGGAACGATAATGTCGAACGACAGGACGAGGCTCGGGAGAATCGTGCACACACCACAGTCAGTGCGCCGCGATCGATTCGAAAAAAAGCTGCTGTAGCATCGATTCGTCTAGAATACGCGAAATAAATGCAATCGAGTGAAATTATATACAGGAATGTTCAATGTATTATCAAATATAGAAGCGTGTCAAATATGTATAAAGTACCGAATAGAGAATAGTTGCCGAAATCGTATATATTGGCCTCTCTGAGTCTTTTAAGTGTTTGCAGCACGCGCAAAATAAAATATAATCTGAGACTTTTTCCTTTATATTTCTCGTTGCTCTCATTAATTTCTCATTTTTACTGTTAGATGTCGTTCATATTCAATAATAATAAAGAAATTGATACGGTAAGATTTAAAAGACACGGAAAGAATAGAGTACAGTGTGCCCCCACGTGTAAATCTAGTTGTGCCAACCAGATTCGATAGGCACGAAGGTAGGATAAAAAGTGGTGCAAACTAACGCATTCAAAAAAAAATATGGTGAAACTTAATATGTAAAGTTATGCTCACATGTGTTAATACATCAGCATCGCTGGATCAAGTGCATTTAATGAAGAGAAGATTATAATTATATTATGGAAAAAATAAATAAATTTTATTGTAAAAAAATTCTTTCATTTTCACTCACAAGATTTTTTAACCCGCTCTCGTAAAATACGGAACAACTAATTATGATTGCTATACTACAGAGCTACAATCGCTGAGTTACAGCGACTCGCTGGCTCCAAGCAGAGTATATCCATAGCAAACCCCAGGCCAACCGATTTCTGATTGCCACAACCAGGTCACGCACAACTACACGGACGTACAGTTGATGTACCAAAGTAACCGAGTCATACCATCGAACCAAGTAATACTATCGAACACAAAGATAACTGGAGTGATACAACCGAATATTATCTGGTTATGTGTAGCGTATCATTTTTCGTGCACGATTTTGGCAACTCTCCCTTATATCACGGGCACCCTCGAGCAAATGTCGACTCTCTCGAGACCGGCGCGCTTGTGGGTCAGCACTTCTGCCGGAATGCTTAAAAATCTCGCTGGGACCCGGCTGAATGTCTTCGCGCGAAAAATTCCTCGAGCCTTGCGCGCTTTTTCCCGCGCTGCTAAACAAGTAATTCGATTTGAGCCGACCTAGTTCCGACCTGAACACACGAGATCGCCGCAACTTCCGCGTTCAAAGTGACAACCGTTTTTCACGATTATTTACGGTTACTCGCGGCGCGACGTGTTACTACCCCCGCGGGAATTGAGAGAGCGGAGGTTGACCGTGGCGATATAATTGAATACAAGCTTTTTCTCGTCCAACCGAGGGCTGGTTGCGCGTACAAAACGTTGCGCTTTAATTTTACGGTATATTCCACGCTATCGACGATGACCAACGATACTCCCACGCGACTTTGTTCGCGATATGATAAATGTATGAGCGAATAATTAGCGAAGATAAGTAGCTTATGTGATATAACGCGATACAGCTTGTCGTTTATCGAGGCGAAAGGATTCGACGGAGCATGTAAACTGTGTACGTGAGCTTTTCCTCTAATCCGCTTTACTACCATTGCCGGCTTCTCGGTGATTTAGACGCTTTGTGACTTTCGCGACTTCGCGTCCTCGTAGCGACACGTTTCTCGTTTCATGTTCTTCTCGTCTCTTTTGTCGAACACTCGCAAATTCATGGAATCACGAGTCACGACCAAACAGAGAGCGAGGATGAAGAGAGCAAGAGCTCAGAGACCGTATTCCTGACGCGTATTCGAACGCGAAGTATGTCCTTTTTATTCCAAGTTCCGTTTTTCTTGTACCAGCATCCCGTAAAAGATTGATTCAGCTTGAGCATCAAAAAGACCAACTGGGCGTTTGAATACGCGTGAAGAATACAACCCCAAGGCCCTCATTTGAACGTTAAATATGCCTTTCTGATTCTCAAGTTGAAACAACGTTATACAGAACGCGGGTGTATGAAAAACGAAACTTTGCAATTCTTTTAATAATGTAAACTTTTTGTTGTATTGATGCAGCAACAGACTTATACTAAAAGTTACCGTCAGATTTTCATGTTACATTTAATATGATATATTAATATGATATTTGGGGGACAAATTTCGAGAATTTTTTTTATACTTTTCTTATTATTTCTATTTGGTCATTCCACATAAACATGATGACTCTTTCTACATTTACGATTATTTTTACTATGTTTTATTATAATTTTCTTAATAATGCCAATCTATTCCCGGACTACTAAAATTGCATTGTAATTTTTACTACAATATTCTCTCCGTGTATGTGGTAGATATGAGTGCAATCTGATCAGTCATGAGGGACTGAACGTTGCCAAATCTCGTGATGTAATACTCTTAAAGTTGCTGTAACATTCACGTACATGTCAGTCTGTCGGGGCTGGAATGAAAAGGGCATACCTAACGTTCGTTACGCGTCCAGGGCCCCAGGAGTACGAAGGGTCGTAGGGAAGTCGGCGACGGCCCTGTTTCGCGGCGTGACTCGTCGTGAGGGTAGAGAATCGAGACTGCGACTGCGACTGCGAGCGGCGCGGCAGGGCCGTGATCGTTCGCGATTATAAACGGGGTCGTCGGTGCCCGGGAACAGTCAGTCGCACATCAGACCGAGCCGCGTGTGGATGTGCAGGTGAGAGGTCGAACGGCGACGACGCGCACCAAGTGCAGGTGAGTCGCGGATGCGACCTAATAAAAGCCGCCACCGACGTTATTACGATTCCTCGCGTGCATGCAGCTCGTCGTTAGACAAAAACGGGGTTAAACGCGGCGACGACGACGACGACGACGACGACGACGACGACGACGACGACGGTGGTGGTGGTAGTAGTAGCAATAATAGTAGCACTAGTAGTAGTATTAGTAGTTGAAGAGTGATATTGTCGGGACGCACGCGAATCGCGTTCGCCACGGCGATTTCGCGATCTCGCGTATCCATCGGACGGGACCACTCGGGGAAAAGCCGAACGCGATAATCGACGCCGCGCGGACTTGTAGGTGCGACCCGATATCCTTTCCTCGCCTCGTCCTCCTCCTTGTCCGCACATCCATATCCGAGGGGATACGTATCGAACGTCTTCCGCGACCCCGACGCCGGGTCGAGTTAAAGGCAACGATCATTATCGTTATAGCGATAAGCGGCGGAAGTCGTTGCGCACTCGGAAGTCCGAGATTTCAGATCAGCTGTTTGGTACCCCGACAGAGTTATTTCGATGAGTGTTGTAGGGCGTATAAACCGGTCGATGAATCCGCGACAAAGGAACGGTCCCTACCTCAGGGCGAGGAGTTATTCTCGAGATTCGCATCTCTCTCTCTCTTTCTACCGTGTCCGGGACACGCTCGACTTTTATCGCGATCGCAATTGTGATCATTGATCGCCCCTTCGTCCTCCTCGAAGATCCCCCGGCGACGTTCAGCTCGAGTAGCCAGTCGAGCGTCTCGCGCGAGTAATTAATGAACCGCGGAATTTTTCTCGCTCGCGCAGCAACCTCCGTGCTCGGGCGTCTATTAATGTCACTTTAGCGTCAATTAATGCCGATAGCCTGGACTCAAGATATCTCTCTATCTTTGGATCGCGGAGTGACGTTTGCTTTTGAGATATTAACGCACGAGCCTCTGAAAGCTTCATCGCTCGTCGACGCTTCTACTACCACGGTTTTTTCAAACGATTAATGCGTGTCCCTGCGGAAGATCGTAGCGTGCAAATATTACACTTGTACTGGGGGAAGCGTCAGAGCTCGCGTCAGCGATGACAGCGACGGAAGCGTCTATTTTGACGACGATCTCGTTGGCCACGACGATTTTTCGCCCTGCAATCGACGTAACGAGCCGCCCCTAATGGGACGCCTTGATTTCCTCGAGGGTAATCTACTTCCATCGAATAATGTGGCTCGCGTAACAAGGTCTGGGTGGATCGATGGCGAAACATCCTCGCGTGATGTCAGAAAAGAGAATGGCCAGAGCGCCAAATATCTCAGAAACCGACCGCACGAGGACGAAGAATCGCGACATTGCCCCGGGATATGAAGCTCTCATTCCGATCGATTGCAATCTCCAACGCGCGTTTTGTGCACGCGCGCCTCCTTGTCTCTTTTTTCCTTCGCGCTTTTCACCTACTTTGTAAGAGCTTCCTCTACATATATACACACGTAGCGTAGCGAGCGTCGCGCGCTCCGACGCGAAACATAAACGTCGATAAAATTACCGGGGTAACTTGTAACGGTCGATTCGCTTTGGCTTTGCACAATATAGTAAAGCAGCCGAGAAGTGCATAAGTCGGAAAGTAGTCATTGCTTATCGCAGAAAGTAGCATACTTCTTGAATTCGCATTCGCCCCCGCCATGCGGTAACCTAGGGAAACGGTGTCGCGCAAAGGCGCTCGATAGTCTGGGCCGTTCGTTACTTTTCCGCAGGAAAATCCACTTTTCGATATCGTCGATCCCCGTGCCCGTTTTATCCGTTTCGGTTCAACCGTTCGGTTCATAATATATCGCGCTGAAAGCGCCGAACGAAAAATGTACTCGGCCGCAAAGAGAGCGGCCGGGTCAGTGAAAATGAAAAAGAAAAGAGAGAAGAGGAGAAAAACGATGTCCTACTTTCGAGGAATCGAGGATCGATCCCAGCATACGAATCGAGCTGACCCCGCAGGAGGGAGCCTCGTTAGAAGACGCGACGATCCTTCGCGATTTCAACCCCAGCGAGCCGCCTGAAAAACGGCGGCTCCGACGGGCGGGATATGTCGACACGCGCGCCTCAACGGTGGACACGCCGATGAATTATTGCTCGCGAAAATCTCATTTATTCGGAGCGGATCGGGAGAATCGATCGACACGCTCGCCGCATCTCTCGCGGGGCGTGAAATATTAAAAATGTATATTAGGCGCTGTGTGTAATATCTCGAACGCGCAGCGCGAAAATAGAAACGCCAATCGATACTTGTCGCTCTGAACGTGTCTGTGGAAGGTGAAATGTTCGGAATAAATGTAGGTGAACTGTGGCTAACGCGGCGGCCATCTCTAATATACAGGATGTACATCACAAGCCGCGCCCTTCCTCCGGTCGGTTGCGGATTTTTCGAGCGCGATCCGTTTTTCCCTCTCACCGCGAGAGATCACTCTTGGAGATCGGACCTAGGTTTTATTATTGCATCACGTCGAGTATTATTTTTCATCATGGCGTTCCATTCCTTCTGATCGATTTCCAACACGTCGCGCTCTGTAACTTTTCCTTTTCCATTTGCTGTTTAAACGCCCTGATTATTTGAGATCTAAGTAACATGATTAAATTAAAAGCGAGATCATATATCGATCGCTCTCGCCCGCAGATATCTCGAAAGCGGCGGAAGACGGTGCAGCGAGAGCAGACTCGGACAAGGAGAAGGACACCGAAGACGAGAAGGAGAAGGAGGCCGCGGCCACCAAGATACAAGCGGTTTTCCGTGGACACTGCGCCAGGAAGAGTCTGAAGCAGCCGTCGGATAAAGGAGAGCCAGATACCGAGGAGACCGAGGTGTCTACAAAAGAGCAGCTCGTGAAGGAATTCCCTGTCAACGACAAGGGTGAGCGGCCTAAATATTAACTTCAAGCGAATTACTAGAAACTGATCGCGGCGGAGGGTGTATTGAAACGTATTCTATCCTCATAGAGCTGTTTAACGCAGCGACCAAGATACAAGCAACCTTCCGGGGCCACATGTCGAGAAAGGAGCAGGCCGCGTCCGCTGCCGCCAAATCGGCGATGAACATGGTCGGCAGCGCAGCCGCTAAGATAGAAGAGAAGGTGAGTCAATTGCTCGATCGCGCGTTATAGAGGCAGGTGGTACCCTTATCGTTCGATGGTCGAGTGGCGAGATAGGCCAAGAGTCTGCTCTATCTGTCATCTTTGGCCTTCGATAGCGAACGGCACATGCCCAACTCGCGCGCGTGTTCCTTTAACCTTTTAGGACTCAGTGATTTCACCGCGAAATCATCTATTATGAACCAAATCATAGCTCCAAACATAATAATCTCGCAACGAAACTACCGCTCAGGCTATACATAGTGATGCACACTATCGGTTTTTTGCGTTACTTGTAGAATTCGCTTCGGTTTGCGCGCAGTTTTAGTAAAAATAGGAAAATAGAAAAAAAAAATTAACTTCAAAAGGAACGATCTCTCGGATTGTCATTCTAGATATGTGACATGAATATTTTATTAGAATCCGAAGAATCCTGTGCTTCAAAGGGTTAAGGTCTAGTCCACAACAGATGTCGTAAGAATTAGCCAATTGCAGTTGATTATTACAAGAATAATCGGTTATGATTGACCAATTCATACGGCTTCTGTTGTACGACATCTGTTATAGATTAGGCTTGTTTTATAATATGTCAGTCGGATGTCGAAACGCAGTCGATGATTCAATAAGAGAGTTTATTTTCCATAAACGAGTTCTGCTCATTCGGACCATCGACTACGTTCCGACATCCGATTCCGACATACAACGTATCATAGAATCGGTTTTAAGCTCGTATCAAACTAAGGCCGTCTTACTGTGATTGATATTCTAAAAGCCCAGCGGTCGGGTCGGCCTGTCGAGTCTGATATCGTCTTTAATCGCACGGAACAATATCGTCGACGCTGAGAATCACAAATCGTATCACGAGTAAAATGTTTAGGATTCGGACAGACGAAAGGTTACGCTGACGATGCCGATGAGGCGATTAATCGTTCAATAAGCGCACGAACTTACTGACTTGACCGGACACGCGCGGTATCGATTCGTTGATATGTGGTGTTGGAAACGATCAGAGACCGCTTAAGGTCAACGCTGCTAATCGTCGTTAAGTATAGGAAGGTGTAAGCGATTACTTCCGTTGGGCGGTAACCCTAATTGCCGATCAGGGTCTTTCGGACGTCGCGAGAAACGCCGTTTAACTAAATCGATAAAACGGTGTGAGGACGGCGAGTTGATTTCACGCGTTTCGCGGTAACCAATCCAAAGAGTAAACGGAGTTCACGAGCAACACGAATGCACTGCAATGTTATATTTTTGAAACGGCAACACCCCCACGACAAGCGTCACGCGATCAAATTCAATTTCTTCTCGCTTCGATACGCCAATGTTGATTCGATCGACGAAGCCGGTAACGACGACAATGACGGTTTCGATGCGCAAGGTCGCTGCAGCGAGAGATCGATCATTACTCAAGGTTTCTCAGAGAAAGCTATTGTTAGGCCCTTTGACATTATGTTGATCCACGAATACTCCGGCGAGTAATCGACAGCTGCCTGCCAAGCTGAAGATGCTCATCGGGCTAGCGAAGCGCCACAAAGCTCGTCTCGAAGGCTAGCAGACCGGCATGACCTACAAAGTTTGAGTTACTTTCGTTGTGTCGATTAATTATGCACGGGCTGGTTGGCTCGTAACGTAACGGGATTCGATCTAACGTCGATACGGTCTGAGTTTTATTCACGTAGAGCCGGGGCTGGAGTGACGCGGCGATCGGAAAAAGTCAGGCCGACGCGAACGAGCGAGCAAGTGAGCGCGACGTGTGTTCGCATCCCGGCGGGAGTTTTCTTTTTTTTTATGTTTCACCCCTTCTGGACCTCTCTCTCTCTCTCTCTGCCGTAGATGCAGGACGCCGTGCACGAGTTAGAGGGGATCGACTTGGCCGATCCGGACCTGCACAAGGCGGCGACTAAGATACAAGCGAGTTTCCGCGGTCACAAGGTCCGCCAGGAGGTCAGCATGCATTGTACTGCCGACGAGTCTAAAAAATAAGACGCTTACGCGAACGCAGGAATGCCGGGGGATAGATAACTAACTTATTAAAGAGCCAGTGCCATTCTTAACAGGTTGACAATGCCAGCCGCCCCTGCCCCGCCCCCCGCAAAACCAACAATCCCACACCATCCTACCCTCTTTTTCTTGTACCTTATTATGATGCAGCAAAACGCGAATTAGTGAGTCGTGTGCGTAAAACGTACGAGGCATTCCTCTTGCGAGATGAAATCATCGAGACAATTTCCCGATCGTTAGCTCGCCGAGCCGAGCCGAGTCGAGTTGAGTCGCCAGTTGTAAACAACGATACCGTTTATTTTATGTTCATTGCGACAATTAACACAGCCTTCGCCCGGGACCAGTGAGACTTACGCGCGTAAGCTTATACTGTACTTTGGCTAGAAATGAAGATCTCTCAAACAATGTATATGCAGGCTGAGGCACAATGGGAACATCTCAATATTTCTATTATTTACGAATACATATGTACCTATATATGAAGAAAAAAGAATTGTCACGGAACGAACGAGTCTGCGCAAGGGCAGGATATACGGCGAGTAAGTGGAGAGAAAGAAGCGTTGTTCCTCTCGAGCCGAGTCTTCTAGACCGATAGATTAATTTTTTATCGAGCCAACGTTTGCTTTCGAGCTGCCCACATTTTTCATGGATTACGATAGAGAGAGAGAGACGAGACGAGCGGATTTTTCCGACAGACGACGGTATCGCGGCATAAGTTACGTGAAGCGCAGCAATAGGAGAAGAAAGAAGGACGTAGATAAAATGGAAGTGAGAGGGGGAGAGATAATCTCTGCGAGTACTCGACGAGACACGGAGCTGTGCCTCGCGAGACCGGGAGAGACGGATTAACAAGAGAACGCGAACTCTCCTCGCGTCCTGATCCTCGAAATTCGGAGGAATCGCGAACGATCGGTTAGAACTTTCACGTTTTATACGCACGACACCAAAGAACAGAGCATACACATTAAGAGAAACGCGTACCAATGATTCAACGCACGAACACGTACAAGTTCCTGTATTTGTAATCGAAATAAACGGTATGGTTGTGGCGCCTCCAATTTTAAACTTACGAATAACGATGAGAAAGAGAAAGAAAGAGAGAGAAAGAGAGAGAGAGAGAGAGAGAGAGAGAGAGAGAGAGAGAGAGAGAGTGTGTGTGTGAGTTGCATACGGCTGTCTTTTTCGAGCATTCTTTACTACGAAGTATTTTCGAAGCACGGTTTTTATTGTTAACCCTTTCACGTTCCTGATTTGCCAAACGTCGCACGAGATAAGCAAAATATGATGACCAACTGTGCGTTATCGGCTTTTTAACCACATCTTTCCACGCTTATAATGCTTTTCCTCCTTGCTCTTTCTCCCTCCAGAGTTCGATGTATGTATATACATTTCATTTTCCGTTTTCCGCTTTAAACGCGGAAAATGTAAAGACGTGTCTTCGGCAAGAAAGTAATAACATGGACAATGACCTAAAAACACAAGATAAGTCGAAGACTACTCTTCGATCGTCACATTCAACCTGTTAACTTTAGAGAGGGACCGTGTGAGTTTCAAGAAATACTTTTCCGCATACCTGTCGAGTATAAGAGGGACTAATCCCACACTTTTGAGTAATTTTTCCAAACGCACGTAGAGTAAGAAGACATCTTACTGTACTTGCGTTACAAATGCAATAAAACCTCTATTTAACGGAAAGCATGATGATGGCGGTGGGCTTCGGAAGCTTCGAGGAGCAAAGTCCATAATTATATCCACAGATACGTAGAACGATGATCTGTGGAGCTCCCTACTAATATTCTCTCCAATATTAACTCGATATCGCTCAAGCGCATTTTCGCAGATGCTTCTCACGCGTTAATGTACCGAAGGCACCTAAAATAATGCGCTTAGAAAACAGCATGTGCGATTTCGTCGACCTGTTCGCTCGATAATGGAGCGGCCAAATCAGCCATTAAATAGAGGTTCCCCGTACTATCTCTAATCGACTAAAAGCGTGCGTGAAATGCAGGATTCGCTGCTACTCGAAAGAAAGCTTGTGGAGGGAAGTCCGACAAAATCGCGTTCCTTCCAATCGCGATCTCTTCGAGCTCAACAACAGTTTACGCGCACGTACCAAAGTTAAAGCGCGACACTTTCCCTCGACGATTTAGCTCGCCCGATAGAGGAAAGAAATTCTCTTTGTAATCGACTGCTAACTCTGTTTAACTTCGCGTTTCAATAATTTGCTAACCTTCGTTAACTTTCTGTCGAGTGGGCGATCTAGCCTATGACCTCGAAAGGCAATTTATTTTACCAGGCCTAAAGCATTCGTCCGCGTACGCTCGCGCGTATCGATCTCACCTCTTGTGTGTATGCGTGTGTGTGTGGTGTGTAAATGTGTGTGTGTGTGTGTGTGTGTGTGCGCGCGAACGTGGCAACGAGTGGTCGGTGAAAACGATTCAAAATACAGAGGGCAGCAAGCCGGATAACGCGATCTTGCACAACTGGATCACTCCAGCTATAAACTGTACGTTCTTCAATGCCAGCTTTACTCGTCCACGAAGCAGGGTACTGCGAATTTATTATTTCGACTTTCTTCGTCCACACAGAGTTTTTCTACCGAGCGGATATTGCTTTGGTCTTCGCAAATTTGCGCGATTTTTGTATGTACCGATAAAGGAGTCGGAAGAGAAGACATTCGTGAATTACGCGTCGAGAGCAATTCGCGCGACATTTTCCGTGTGCGTGTGCGCGTGTGTATGTGTTTGTGTGTGTGTGTATATGTGCGCGCGTGCATGCGTGCGTGCGTATTACACGTTTAAAACCGGCTGTCAGAAAAAGATAACTGCACGTTGCGATCGCGACGAAATTCTGCAGTTCGACGTAGTAACATCTGCTGCAAAAGAGCGAATGTGTCGGGCGATATCTTCTCAATCGTTTTATTTTGCACGTAATATCTTCGCGCGCGATTGGTATCGATTGCGATGGTACGTGCAGCTATTGTACAACAGCCGGCGAGATATATAAGATATATAGTTGAACGTATTATTCAATATCCGATACTTTTTGCTTTCGAGTACACCGTTTCCCACACAATTCCCGTACCTCACGTTCCTTCCTCTCTCAATTTCTGATGATCCCCCCGAATTTCACGATGGTAATTTTCGATTTCCAGAGTCGAAGGCAGCTTGCTACAGAGCAAATCCTCCAGTTTTTCTTATTGCAATTACGTTTCACACATAGTTTTCAGTTCCCGGTTTCCAATTCTTAATCACTATAAACGAATATTGTGTCTTGAATCACACGATTACACGGATTACTCATAGGTTGTCTACGATTGTCGCTTGTAGAAAGTTGAAACGAAGCTTTGGCTATCGTCGAAAATGATCTACCGTCGAGCAACGTTGTATGTGTTTCACGTCGGAGTGACTATTGCGGACGAATAACATTTGTTATTAACGTCATATACATTAGTGTAGAATGGAACGTTGCGCGACGAATAATAGACATTTTTGTCGATACGTTACTTTATCACGTATAAATAGTTTAGTGGTGCACACACAAGAAGTTGTGGTAAAATATATTGTAAGAATGTAATAAAACAACCGTACTACTGAAAGGAGCGTCAATTACCTTACTCGTATTGTCCTGATGCCTATCCTGACCGAAAATTTTCATTATTTAATAATATGATTTATCATCAGGTTGCGAAGACTTTTACTTCCGATTTTTACAGTCCGTCGACGGATTGGAGGGAAGAGAATTTATCCGACGGATCGCAATATCCAAAAGTGAAAAGTTCATCTAATTTATCGTTAAATCGTACTAGTGGAAAATAAAAAAGAAATCGTTCGATCTGCCACTGAGTCGACTACTTGAAAATCGTGTTTCTATGACTTGAGCCACACTATTTCGATTTCTCGTGAATGATAGTGACCATTCGCAATAGCCACACAGTTCATGCATAGTAAAAAGATGCAAACATTTTTTTGATGAATTTGTATCTCTGCGTCCAATAAAACTTCCCAGGTAGCACGGAGAATTAAAAAAAATTCAGTCGTATGTCACCAATTCTAAATTCATTTTTAGATGCAAAAAGAATTCTTCAGAGTTTAGTTAAGTGAAAGAATTCTTTTTGCATCTAAAAATAAACTCAGAATTGATGACATACGACTGAATTCTTTTTGAATTTTCTGTGTTATCTGGGTTAAGCCTGGATCTACAATGTGTATGTTTGTGTGTGTGTGTGTACTCTTCACTTCTTATCCTTTATCTTTTTCTAACTACCCATACAGCACAAATGTTCATTAAATATTCGAATGTTCTATATTAAGAATGTTCTAAAAATATTCGAATATTTTTAGAACGTATTTATTAAACATTTCTGCTGAACGGATAAAGGCTCAAGATTTAAATCAAAAAGAGATAAAGAAAAAGAAACAGGAAGCACAGAGCACATTGTAGATCAAGTTTTATTTTTAGCGATTCGCATAAAATAAATTGTCCTATTGAATACCGCATGCACACACATACACATTCCGAAACTTATCGGAAAAAGGTAAGTTCCTGTTTCTCACTGTAGTCCTATATAGTTGACGTTCTTTTCGTCAGATGTCAGTTAGCAGTCACATTCGATAGCCATATGGTGCACTTGATGTGTCAAAACATCGAATGCGAAAGCACACACGATATCATGCATCTTATGTACTACTAATAATGGATAGCTTCGGCATTTTATTACTTATTTAATATCAGTATAATTCTTGTGCTCTTTCTCTCTCTCTCTCTCTCTCTCTCTATATACATATATTTATATCTAAGTCTTTCCTAACCGGCAATGGGCAAGAGATATTATTGCGACTATTGTGACAGATCCTTTAAAGACGACGTCGAAGCTCGTAAGAAGCATTTGTCCAGTCTACAGCACATGAAAAATCGAGCAAATCATTACAGCATCTTCAAAGGTAAGGTTCCAAGAACGTTTGTTCAATACATATATCCGCTATATACATAACCTCTAACAATCAAGCTGTCATCTGTTCGGGGCTATCCTGAGAATACTATAATTTCTTGCAGTCTTTCTCATTTTACTTTTATAAGGTTGGTTAAAATATAAAATTAAGCGAGTTTTTTTGGGTCAATAGCTAGAGTATTTTAGTTTAGGCGCATTGTATCTACATATTTTTGTATCATAACTGTCGCTTTTGAGAAGAAGCAGAGACTTAGCCACATTAAATGCAATGATAATACACACGCTGAACGCATATATGTATTATATTGTTATATTTAATGTCACTGATTTGTCGATTTTTCTCTAAAGCAAGTTATGATATAAAAATATGTAGATATGATACAAGTCTGAATCAAGATATCCTACCTGGAAATAAAAGGTCTTATTTCCTGTTTTACATTCTATTACTTGCACTTCTTTGGTTAAAATAATGATTAGAAAATCATAGAAAGTATTGACTTTCTTTTCCAGTGGTAATTTTGCATCTCCTTTCCTATTAAGAAATTTCATAAATAAATTGTACTACAAATTACTATATCCTCTATAAATATATATGTATATTTACAAGAGATATAATTATCTATCAATTTATTTATGAAATTTTCTAGATGCACTCTGGAAAAGAGGATGCAAGATCATCACTGGACAGGAAAGCCAGCATTTTCTATCATTTTCTATTCATTATTTTGACCACAAAGGTGCAAGTAATAGAATATACACGGGACTCCAATAATGCCTTCCATTTTCAGATAGGATATTTTAGCTAACGTTTGCTTAAAATTAATATCTTCAGATCCAGAGACAATACTGAAGGAGGAATACAAAAAAACTCCGTGTAAACGCCACATGAGTTTCGGGGACTGCGCTTTCGGTTTTGGTTGTCGATTTTCGCATTACACACCATATATGATATGGACACTGGAACGACTCGGTAATTACATTCAACGTCATATACGACAGTAACCATGCGCGAGATGAGTTAATCTTCCACGAACAAAATTTTTCCCCACAGTCGCAACGAAGAATTCCAAAGAGTCGCTACCGCCCAAGGGTGGTTGGCCGAATCCAGAAGATATCATCAAAGAATACTTCAAGAACGTGACTGACTCGAGCGACATCGAGGAGTTTAATTACCCGGTTTGGAATATATCGTCGCAATTGGTCGATTATCCCAACTTGCCGCCGTCTCTGTGGCCCAGTACGCCCGAAAATGCGGTAAACAGCAGTTTAAGCAAATGGGGTTGAGCGAGTGATGGCGAATGATGTGACGTAAATAACTCATTTCTACAAATAATTACATTTCGTTGTGCAGTATATTGTATTCTCACGATTTTCTATCGCATACTTTTCCAAACTACGGATGCACTTCACTAGACGCTGCAAGTGCTTGGCAGCGCCGTATAGACCAATCACAGCTTTTCTTTAAGCGCTTCAGAGCGTTTGCGGCGTCTAATGGATCGCACCTCACGACTCGAACGTAAGCTCCGTTATCCCGCCAAGTTTCAAACCAAACGACGCTGCTTGCCGTCCAAGCAAAGTCCCTTTCATTCTCCCCTCCCGTGTTCAACCTACACCAATCGCCAAACGGATCCGGTCTTCACACAGTGACGTTGCCATGGTACAAAGTGGCGATGCACTCGTTGCCACGACAGTATAGCGTAGTCGGCACGTGACGCGACGCGACGCGACGCGCCGTGTTCGTCGAATTGACGTCGGTTTGTCGGAGACGAAAAAGAGCATTCGTTCTGCCCGGAGGCGAAACGGAGATCGACTTCTCGCGGGTGCACGCTGAAAATTCGTACGGAAGAAGGATGAGTGTTCGCGAACGCCGGTCCCTCGTATTATCACGCGCGAGTGCCTGGACGCGTTAAAAAAGGAAAATCCGGAGTGCCACCTGGAGGGGCCGCTGCCGATTTAGCGAGATTGGATTCTTCCAGGTCGCGTCGGTGAGTCCCCCGATAAATTCCTTCCCACACTCACCGTGGCGTGAGCGCACGCGAGCGGGATCGCAGGAATTCATAAATTGCAGCGCAGGAAAAGAGGAAGTTGCCGAGCGCATCTGGGAAACACGATCGAATCGAGCGTTCCGAAAAGCGGCGAGAGAGCAGGTCGACCTTTTAGTTGCGACGCATATCAAACGCGTGCGGGGGAGTTGAAAGGATTTTCCGCAGCGATTTTTCTCGAGGATCGAATTCTTGCCGCGGACTCGAGACAACACGATAACGCTCGGGTTCGCCGGAAATTGAACGAATTCGACGCGGATGGCGCGACAGAACGCGATCCTGTATTTTACCGCGAACGAACTGTCCACTCTATTATAGCCGTAAGAGTATGGGAGCGAGACGCAAGTAAACTGACCAGCCGTAGTCGATTATTGAATTGTAATAACCCCATTGATCAATTAGCTCAACGTCTTGCTGCGTACAGCTCATGATTGTTGTAGAATGGACTTGATTCGCCTGTAAAAACGGATAATAGCACGCGACTTTGCAGTTTCTGCGAGCGGGCAGCTCTCCGTGCAAGTACGGAAACTGAAAGTTTTCCGCACGACGACCACTCGGACGCGGCGATGTACGCTCCGTTTGCGGCGTGCGCGACATCGTGTCTTGAATAAAAAGTTTCTGCTTGCTGGATAGGCCAAGGACGGACCACTCGTGCGGCCACCACTATCGCTGAATGTACTTTCTTCGGAGTGTTTCTCGGCCCGCGCGGATCGCGCTTCAGGAATTCAACCTGCCGGGGCACATCCCCGCCGCGCGATTCCCTTCGTTTCCCTCTCGCCGGATGTCATCCGTAGAGCTAAGATGACAAAAGCCACAGGATCTTCGCTCTCCGATCTTATTCCCGTCCGCGCCGACACGCCGAGTCGAACATCACGTGAAACAAAATATAGACGCGTGATTCCGTGCGAGGCGAGCGGAGCGTGGAAAATTAGAAGTAACCGACTTCTCCCGGCTATATCGAATACCTCAACACTATCGATCTTTCTTTGTGATCACTTCGATTTTCTATTTATGCGAAATTCATTTTGGTTTACTTAAAACTCTACTCTGAATCTCATTGATTGCAGTTAAAATTTTAACGTGGCGATGTTATCGTTGACATGATCGGTTTACTTTTAGCTGAACTCAACAAAGTTATGATGGCTACTTCTCAACATTAATTTATTACTTAATATTATTTCGGTAACGGTCTTGTCGGCTTTAATATTGCGACTAACATTCATGTCAATTTGCGCTGGTCTTTTACTAATTGTAATGCGTTCGTGTCGTAAACCTTGAGTTTTATTATCACTAAAGGGGGTTCATGGTTGAGCCGAAACGTATGATTGTTTTATATTGATTATTCATGTTCAGTAAATATTACACGATTTCCTAACACAAGGAAGGTTTTTTACCCATATGGTATATAGCACTATTAGTCCTGTGCTTGAACTCGAATTGCCCTTTTTCCTATTTTTTGATTAAAATTTTAACTTTATCTAAGGTGGATTAACTATCAACGCGCGTTTTTATCCGAGGATCCTGAATTGATATACGGATGAATAATTGTGTGTATAGTCCTTTCCGCACATTTGCGCAGCCATAAAATAAATGAAAAATAAACGGGCCGGTACGGTAGACGAGGGATGGCAAGCGCGGCGTGACGGCGTGATGATGGCAACGACCCGAACAGCTCTGTACAATCCAGTCACGATTCTCGGTGGAGGTCGTGACCTTGCCGATATGCAGGATACGAGAGATATGGAGAACACGGTGGAATACGGACGATAATCCTGTATTCGTTTTCGCTTTGCAAAGTTTTAACGCTCGAAGCTTATCGCCGAATTGAGAGTGGTCTCTTCTTTTTCGAACGATGGCGCGGAGCTCGAAAAGTAGTAAATCAACTAAATAAAAATAAAATAAAATATCGAACTATTTCCATCTGTGCTAATAAGCTGACAATAGAGACAAATAAACAGGAAATTTGTGAAGCAATTGCGAAAATTAAGCCCGATCTTGCATTTAAGATCGTCTTAAGTTTATTTTCAGATGTTCTGTAGTCAATAAAATAATTTATGCAGTATTTGAAGATAAACTTGAGATGAGAGAGAGAGAGAGAGAGAGAGAGAGAGAGAGAGAGAGAGAGAGA
>NW_022639626.1:83954-91331 GCF_010583005.1 Odontomachus brunneus | reverse complement strand
GAGAGAGAGAGAGAGAGAGAGAGAGAGAGAGAGAGAGAGAGAGAGAGAGAGAGAGAGAAATATCTTAAATGTACGAGGAGCAATCTAAGAATCCGATTTTGCGCAATGAAGAGCACCGTTTTATTATTCATGAGATAGTTTTCAATTCTTGAGAAAGCTCATATTGTTTTTAGGGGAAATGTGTCTGCGTTCGGAACAGGGAGTATCGGTCCATCGGCGTTGAGAATCTCACCGCGAACTATACCTATGGTCTCGGTCGCAACCCTGATCGATTTGACGAGCCGTGCTCGTCCATTGTTGCACCCCACGGACCGTCCGTTGTAGAGCAGCTGCCTATATGCCTACGGACTACCTACATCCGCATCTGCTCGTCCCTAACGTCGAACAATGTCTTCGACAATAGATCGCGAAGCGCGCGCGCTCGCAAGCAGGGTCTCCCGTTTTCATAGATTTCTCTGCGAGTACATCATCATCAGGAGGCTTCGCGAACTCACTACACTACGAGACAGATTCGCGTGCGCCAAATGTATGTTGTATGTAAAGTAAATTAAAAATAAATCCGGCCTACGCGATTTGCGCACGTCTCTAATAACTCTCTAACACGGCTGGCTACTCGAGTCTGTAAGTCTGTTCTTCATAGCTACACACTTCCTGAATCTCGCACTCTTTCTATTTTCTTCTCTCTTCCACCACAAGATACCAAACAGGTACCTGCTTCACCTCAAGCACAGACGGTGCAACTTAGCGCAGCTGTAAAGCAGTGTTGGGCATTAAAATGTTCTTGGACTAAAATAATTGACAAATCAATCAGCAAAATTGATCAATCGTCATGTATATGAAGTCACAATTCTGTGATTTGATAAGGAATTAATTGTTAATCAAACTTTTTCATGTGATTGATTATACACTGATTAATAATTAATGTCATCAATCAATTGAATTATTCATAATTACATATGACGAATTATTAATTTTCACGATTGATTTGCCGATTGTTTTAGTCAAGGAAAATTTTAATTAAACGGTAAAAGTATCAATTCCTGGATACGTATCTAATTTTGGGTTTTTTTATTGTTTTGTTCCTTAAATACGAACAAAATTTAAATTTTCAACAGATGTATATGTATTTTATGTTAAGCATTCAAATATTCGTATTTAAAGACTGAAACAAGCAAGAAAGTCTAGGATTAGGGTACATGCCCGGGCATTGGTTCATTTTTCCTTAATGCGCTGCTATGAAGAACAGACCTCGTGTAATTGCGCGGATCGCGTCGCCTTGGCGTCGTCTCGCGACTCAGAATTATTCGGCCAGGATTCTTCGATGCCGCCGATGGAACGGGCTAAAAACGAGTCACCCAGCAATTTAACGTCATTTATTTCTATTGCCTTTATGCGGGCCCGTTACGTCACGCCGACGACGTTCTCCGCCCTTCGCTGTCGTTTCTCGACGCGGCTTTAAACGCGCCGCGGACTCTCGCCGTTTTCGCGACACGTACAACGCGCGTACGCACATTTTCTCGCCTATCGTCGGGACGCGCCCAACTGAATGCGACGACTGAAGACGCGCGACTGCGAAATGCAAACGGGTCGATAGCACGATCGAGATGTAGCGCGAAGGTAGTCGCGCGAGTAGAGCGGCTCGCAAAACCTGTTATACATCGTCGGGCATGCCTCACGGTTGCTCAAAAGGCTCGTAATGCTGTCTCGGATGGACCTTGAGCATAAAGAACCTCCTGAACATATGATTTAATGCATCGCGCTCGTTTGCGATTCCCGCAGGTCGACTTTCGCTCCGGCCAGCAACGTCGTGCGCGGTGACGAAGTCTGTGTTTCCCTTCGCAGGTTGTATCCGATATCGCGGTAGCCGATTCCATTGGAATTTTCGAGAGAGCCACGACGCGCCCGCAATTAACTCGCAATTAACGCATCTCGACGCAGAATGTAACGCGCGCGGCGCGGCACAGACCGGATCCTACGTGGCTACCTGCCCACGTGAGGATCGTTGGAAAATAAGTGGGCACTCGTTTGGGTGTTGGAAAGTGAAAAACTGCCTACGCGCGCAATCGTTGTGCTCGCAAACATGGGATGGAAAATTTTTGACGAGGACAGAGAGAGAAGATTAAGATGGAGCGATCGGAAATTCTTGTGGAAAACAACAGCGAGCTCGGCGGACACGCACACGCATTAAGAAAAAATGATCTATTAGTCATAGCGAAAATTATCTCGATACGAGAGATTAGCTAATATGAATAAATGACTAGCAAACACCGCGATAACGCGCACATGTTTTATGTTTAATCAATATAGATGACAGAAACAGACTTTCTATCTGAACGATTTTATTTGTAAAATTTAGCGAGGAAGTTCCTCTGTGGCGCCTATCCAAATTAATGCCGGCCATATTTCTTACGAAAATTGACTGTGGTAGACAAAAAAGGCTAGCGGCGAGAGACAACCGAATGTATAAATGCTGACACCCACCTAAATTTGCTCGCAGATATTGCTAGAATGTCGTCGCTGTAAATTTTACATGTCACAGATAATTTTCTATCAAACACAAAAAAGAGCGACAAATTCTAACTGTGACATCTAAAATTCCTTGGAACAGTAAAACATTTCTTACTGCGGATAAGTATAAATTTGTTCGAATTAAGATAAAATTCCCGGACTTTTACGTGTTTAATTAAGATAAAATTCCCGGAAAATTACGTGTCTGGAGGTTTTTAATGTCTTTAAATACCAATATTTAAACTTTCAAGACATGGAATCTCTCTCTATATACATATTTAATACACGTATATATATATTTTTTACATTGAAAGTTTAAATATTCGTATATTAAAACAATATCCAACCAAATCTAGGATTAGATACGTGTTCAAGCATTGATATTTTCACTTTAACGTGACAATAAGCGAGCCACACGCGTTTGCTTGAAGGAAAGCAAATTTCTGTGGTTCTTACCAAGCAAATTCGGCCCTAAGAACCAGAAATTCTGTTTCCTTCGATCAAGAGGCGTTTGGCTCGTTCATTGTCACGTTAACTCAATCAAAGCCCTTTTTCACACGTAAAAGAGGTATTTACCGTATCGCGCAGCGAGAACTGGTTACGTCATTCATCATGAAATCAGGCGCGACGGTTCCCAATGATCTCGCCTGTTCTGTCTCATGAATCTATCCTTCACGATAAACTACGTTTATAAACTGTACATCGCCGTTAATGCACTCGACGCAAAGCTAACCGAAGGGTCCGCGTGCGAGAGAAGCGGTAAAAAATGAAGAAGAAGCAGACGGAGAGGAGGATGTGGTCTGGCCGGGCAGATGTCGCCGCGTCCAGACGAGCGTCCCGGTTGATTCGTGAAACTTCTCGCATGATCGTCACGCGACACCTTTGATATTGCACACTTCTTCACTTCAAGTTTCCCAGCCGCTGCTCGCGTCACCCTCGCCTCGCTCCACATCGCTTTCCACGGAATCATTAATGCACGGGTCATGGGGGCGATTGAGATGCTAAGTCACAAATTCTCTGCATCACACATCGGACTCGATTGCCTAACAGATTTATTACACGATCACACGTGCCGTCCATCTATATCGATATAGCGCGGCCAACGCGGCCGAGTCGTCTTCGTCAACGACGACAGCCCCAGTTCGATCCTTAATGGGTGGATCGCCGTTTACGGTGAAAGCAATTACGACTCTTTCGGGACGTGTGTGCGGTTAGCCGCGGCGACACGACGCGTCGTGGTATTTTCGTCCGAGTCTCTTCCAGGTATAACACGAGATCCGCGGTGAAAGATCGCGTTATATCTGCGCGGGACTATATACGTCGTCGTTGTCGTGGCGAATTATTCGCGGTGCGGCCAATTGTTCGTCGAATCGCGAATCCTCTGTACCATGGCAAAATCGCATGAGAACGTCGGGAACGTTTCGAGTGAGGTTTCGTGTACGTGCGCGAGTCGGTGCATACGTCGCTGCAACGGATGTTCTATATGCGGCAGAACGGAATGGAACGGAACGGATAGGACCGGACGCGGAGTGCTTACGGCCGGTACCTAACGCGAACGTGCTCCTTCCTGCTCAAACGGTCTCAGTAAATAAACACATATTCCCACCCAAGCTTTGCCTTTGTTGTGCCTCATAATTATGGCCATGATTATAGCTGTGATCCTTATAATTATGCCGTACGTAGAAAATTACATATTGCATTCAAGTAAATGTTATCTGTTTCGGGTATCTCATAAGTTTGTATATTCGCAAATCTATCATTTCAGTCCATCAAATTTATGCCAAATATAAATCATGGCAAGTTTAGCCTTTCAATAAGGAATATTAAATCAAAACAAAAATTCGGTTCACTTACTACAAAGAGCCGAGTTTTCTTTGATAAAGTCTTACAATATTCTGATAAACAGAATAAATTCTTCTTTCGAGTACACGCGATAATGAGCTCTTTTTCTGATGAGTATACTTTACTATTATCAAGAAACTATTTTTAGTTTCTCAGAAGATAATTATTACTTAAAAGAAGGAAAGAAAAGTGAGTAAACTCTTTTATTAGCAATAGAATATTTTTCTAAATGCGCAATTATAATCGATGTCTGATTTATATGACATTGACAGTATTGTATTAAATTAAATTGAGTGTAATTGTTGTTACTTCTCCCGGAGCAGCGTTAGACATTAATCAATGAAATTTTTCTCTGACTAAAACAATCGGCAAATCAGCAATCAAAATAAATCAGTTGTTATATGTGTAAACACGATTAATTTAATCGATTGATGAAATTAACTATTCAGTATATAATCAAAGTTTGATTAATAATTAATTTCATCAAACGATTCAGTTATTTATGATTTTATACATGTTCACTGATTAATCTTGATTACTGATTTGTTGTGATTATTGATGTGTTATGAATTTGTCGATTATTATTCGTCGATTATTTGTCAACTAATACTTCAATCGATTAATGCCCAACACTGCGCGAAAGTCAATGCGATTGGCAACTACGATCTACACTACTGATAATGAACTGCACTCTGAGAGTGTTCAAATTGGGCACTCACCATTTCGAAGTTCTGCGTTGTCCGGTGATTTCCATCGATGACCCACGATGTCCAATAAAGTTTGGCCAGGTCCATCCGTGGAACTCTGCATCCGGAATCCCGTTGTGTCAAATCGTTGTTCCGTGTGCGTTGTCCACGTCGATCATATCACTCGAACAGTTCACATCACTCGCGACGCGATGAATATTTATGTTTTAACGGCATTTAACGGATGTCCAGCTGATTGACTTCGCTGCGAGATTTACGATCTTATTTGGCGACAAGAGACGATTGGAATTCGCGAATTATCATTTATCCGGTCACACGGTAGGATAAATTTCGGCGTTTCTGGAACTGTGTTGCGATGTCAATTCGACATTCGTGCGCGAAATTAGTTTCCCGTCAATGTACACGCGAAATCTGAAAATAACGAATCATCCGTCACGAGATCTGACAACATACAAGGAATTTAATGAAGTATTCGTTTTTTCTGTTTGCAACGACAAAATCACGACGCGAATACGCGAACAGAGAATCTGAAAAAACCGAAGGCGACAGCGAAGTCTGCGCGAGGAAAAAATCAGCGTGAGTTTACGCTGAGTGATGACACAATATTTATGCGCCACTATTTCGCAAAGTTTTTTGCGAAGTTTTGGCGTCGATCTCATTCGACACTGTCGAACCTTATTCGACGCTATTTGAGTGTCGAATCTTACTATTAAGCGTCTTACACACGGAGAAAATATTATGAATATTTATATATTGAGAAAATTTTATGAATATTATTATGAATAGAAGGAGGAGGGCATACTAGGTGGCGGTGAGACGCCGTGCGCGTTCGAGATCTGCGTATCTTTTCGTTCCAGAAAGAGAAAAATATCGAGAGCGCGGCCAGGACTCGAACCCGGTCTTTCGCTTGCCGGGCGACTCTGCTCTAAATCACTGAGCTACCTGACGCTTCACGCTCACGACACTCTCCTCTTCCTAGATAACGTTCAGAGAGTAGTAAAAATTACGTTAAAATTACATTTCATTCTACAATGTTTTTAAAGCTAGTCTATACTGTGTGACGCTGTATAAAAATATAAAAAAATATTAAAATAACTACAGTAATTTTGTAAGAAATCGAACGCGCACAATTTTCAACAAATAGTAATTTCGGTTATAATCTCTGCACGGTACAAGATTATAAAAGTTTAATGTAATATTTACTACAATACTTTCTTCATGTACGACGCTATTAAGCGTCGAACCTATCATATCGATCATATCGATCGTCAGTTTATCATATCCACGCTATAATAATTGTGTAACGAATGGTCGGTGACTACCGCGAAATCCTATTTCTCGTTACATAATCGTGGCACGCAAATATGTGCAAAAACGTCTCGCGAGATGTAGTATTATCAAACTCCAATAGAATTGTATGCTGTGTACATCGGAAATGAAAAGTCGCGAATTCAACACGTTCCGCACGAGCAAAGTGATCTCTAAGTACGCGTAATTGTCACGTTGAATTGCTCCAGGATAATTCGACGAGGTTTGCTTCCGTAATATTTCTAGCGAATACGATTTAACACAGTACTCGCTCTTCTGTTTGCGAGACGAAATTGCGACGCGAATGCGCGTGTAAGAAATCGAAGAACACGAAGCGATCGCGGAATCAACATGTTCGTGCAAGCAAAGTAATCTTGAGGTACGCGTAATTGTCACGTTAGATTGCTCCATGATAATTCGATGAAATGATTGCTTTCGATGAATGTGACTTAATAAAGTGTTTTTGTTTGCAAAATGAAGTCGCGGGCTGCGTGCAAGAAATTTAGGGAATCGAAAAATGTGACAATAACGAGGGAAATTATTAAATTACGCGTTTAAATTGGCGGTGCGATTTTTGCGCCACTGTCTCGCAAATGTATTTTGCGAAGTTCTGGCGTCGATCTCACTCGGCGTTGTCAGGCGTCGAATTTCATTCGTGTCGGTATTCGAACAATCACACCACAAGAATAAGCCATTGAGCGAAATATAGTTATACATACAAATCTTGATATAATAATGAGCTATTTGTGAAGTTATTTTATGCTTGAAAAATTCCATATTTATTAACATAGCAAAAAACCTTCAAGTCTTCCGTTACTTTCCTCCGAACTGTTTTGCTCGCTCGCGACAACAGAAACACAACATTGTGTTTACGACACGGCAACTCGCTCAACGGCTCCAGTTTGCGTATGTATTGAAAGAATTAACATGCAAATATCTACCATGCAACATAAATCGCATTGACTTTAATGTATTTTCGGAAACTCTCCACCGTTATTTTTTTTTTTTTTTT
>NW_022639626.1:58062-83888 GCF_010583005.1 Odontomachus brunneus | reverse complement strand
TTTTTTTTTTTTTTTTTTTTTGCGTGACTTACCGTGTCAAGGCCGGCTGCGTTCCGCTACTTTTTGAAACAAAAAGATAATTTTTCCTCATTAGATTTCTCGTTAATAAGTAAACAAGTATAAATACGAATGATTGCACGCACAGAAAAACGTAAGGAGCAGCACTTAAGCAGTGAGCAAAATCGATCAATCACTGTCGAGAATTTCAACACGAGTCTCACGTTCTCGATAATTCTCGAATATGATTGGCCAATTCGCTTACTGCTCATGTTTTTCTACATGCCATCCACTTTAGTTCTTTATAGTCGTAGTGCCAGTCATTTAGATCGCTCTATCTCGACCTTCGACCACAAAGAGTTAAACGGAGAAGTGCAGGGAATCCATGAGCTTACCTT
Source organism: Odontomachus brunneus (assembly GCF_010583005.1). Taxonomy (NCBI): domain Eukaryota; kingdom Metazoa; phylum Arthropoda; class Insecta; order Hymenoptera; family Formicidae; genus Odontomachus; species Odontomachus brunneus. Next base: position 83,493 of record NW_022639626.1, on the reverse strand, counting down.
CGAGCCGACCCTGCTCGGCCCGAACCGGATCCTCCGGTGCGGCAACTGCACCCCCGGGAACCCGCATCCGCTGTGTCTCCGCTAAGCTCTGTCAAATCTGAAAGAAAGAAAACACATTTCTTGATTAATTACAACAATAGACTGTACCAAAAATACGAAAGCTCGAATAAGCCTCTTTCAAATTCAAAAAAATAAAAGATTGTAATCACACGGAAAAAAAAAAGATTTGCTAATATATGGACAACTAAAATTATTAGCTGCAGGAGCAAATTTTCTTGCTTTCATAACAAAGTTATTTAGTTGTGATAGCTAAAAGATTTGTTTATATATATATTAAAATTTAATATATATTAAAATTTTTTAGCTGTCACAACTAAATCAATTTGCTATGAAAGCAAGAAAATTTGACCCTGCAGCTAATATTTTTAGTATTATTAATAGTATTATTAATAGTATTATTAATAGTATTATTAATAGTATTATTAATAGTATTATTAATAGTATTATTAATAGTATTATTAATAGTATTATTAATAGTATTATTAATAGTATTATTAATAGTATTATTAATAGTATTATTAATAGTATTATTAATAGTATTATTAATAGTATTATTAATAGTATTATTAATAGTATTATTAATAGTATTATTAATAGTATTATTAATAGTATTATTAATAGTATTATTAATAGTATTATTAATAGTATTATTAATAGTATTATTAATAGTATTATTAATAGTATTATTAATAGTATTATTAATAGTATTATTAATAGTATTATTAATAGTATTATTAATAGTATTATTAATAGTATTATTAATAGTATTATTAATAGTATTATTAATAGTATTATTAATAGTATTATTAATAGTATTATTAATAGTATTATTAATAGTATTATTAATAGTATTATTAATAGTATTATTAATAGTATTATTAATAGTATTATTAATAGTATTATTAATAGTATTATTAATAGTATTATTAATAGTATTATTAATAGTATTATTAATAGTATTATTAATAGTATTATTAATATATATATTAGCAAATCTTTTAGCTATCACAACTAAATAAATTTGCTATGAAAGCAAGAAAATTTGCTCCTGCAGCTAATATTTTTAGTTGTCCATATATTAGCAAATCTTTTTTTCCGTGCACCCTTAAGATTTGAGGATGTACATAAAAAAGAAATATTAGTACATCTACTTTAAACTAATATATTCAAATTAACAATCGTTGTTTCATTAAGCGATGACATATAATTTCATTAGAAGAACTTTTAAGTCTTGAATTTCAATGATGTTACAATTTTATATGAATAATAGTCTCATAAGAAGTATATTATGATTATTTTAATGTCTTCTTCCGATATTAAAAAACATCGTCTTCTCAGTCCAACATGTTTCCATTCATAAAAATTATTTTTAAACAATAAGAAGATATTTTTCTTTGTTTGAATCACACATAAAATGTATTGATGCAAGTAACTTATCTTTGTTTAAAGCTATGCAATTTTATTTTAAGATTTACATGTGAAAAATAAACTTACTTTCTAAAAAAGAATGCTTTTTTCTAGTGTAGCCACGGTTCAAGACAGCAAGACGACGGTGGCAGGACGATAAACCGCCAATCGCGCACGCGACGTAGTATAACGAATAATATAACGCCCCAATTGATTAATTAAAAATGGAGAATCGCGCGCGACGCCTCCTGATTCGATCACGTCCGCGTCAAGGACCGTTATGATCGCTTTGTCGTTGCGTACCTACGGGTGTATTGTTTTCAAAGTCACGTGTGCCCTTCGACGGGCGTACGAGCTCGAGACTACCGATTTGTTTACTTATTTCTCTAACGTATCCCGCTGTATCGTGACGATAATATCGTGCATTTTTATAGTACGACACTGTTTGTTGACATCTGACCTGTCTACATACGCCGTACCCGCGACAACAATTGCGCTCCCGAGGTGTTAACCGACGAGGTTCACACGTTAGGAGAGTCAATTGATGTCGCGAAAAAGATCGCGACGATGAGTGTAATGCCTCTTTTGGCGCAGGGGAAAAGATAGGAACGCGTCGAAAACACACAAGAGGTATTCCAAGCGAGAGCCCACCCCGCTGCACATCCCGCGAACGTTCGAGATAACGCTCGTATCTCTCTCTCGTAGGCGACGTGTACGGCCAGGCGTCGTTGTAAATCGTTCCGCGTGTGGCGACTGACGTCATCGGTAAACGCTTATGCCGGCGCGTTAATTGCCGCTAATAAAGAACGAGCCGTTGACCCATTAAGGAAAGCTCCGTCGAAAAAGTGTGTCTCGGTGATGTGGTGGCCGCGTCACATCGACTCACATCATCCCCTGTTGCGTTTTGAGAGAAGAGATCCCCGTGCCACCTCGACAATGCTGATCTCGACCGTCCTCCTCGCCTAACCGCGCATTAGACAGACGTTGAGTTATAATAATTTAACGGCGCGGGAGAGGCACCACGTGTTTTCATTTAAAACCGAGCTATCGTGGTTATCTCGCGCGCGGGCAAACATTTGCGCTCGTCGCCGTCTTGCGTCCTTGCGCATCCACCTTCCCGCGAGATCTCGCGCGTATTTCGCGGCTACGTGCACGCACGCGGGCATGGAAAAAAATATTTTCGACCAAGTGGAAAGAGCGGCGGAAGAGGCGATTGTGGAATTCCGTCGAGAAACAGACAGACGAGAGGCCCAAGGCCAAATCGTGTCGCTACCAACTGTATTTACACGATGATACGTTGTCAAAAGCAGGCGGCTCACGTAGTGTATCCTGAAGCCGTGGGGCCAAACTTGCCCTCGTTTGCGAAATTATTCGAAATGTCGTCGTTTTAAAATACGCGCGGATCTTGGGAAGATTGTTTCTACCTCTTTAGCCGTTCCAGATATATTCCCCCGGCAGCGGATAGCGGAATTTAGATTCGTGCCGGGTTTTGACGTTCAAGCTCGACCTAGAATGTACGACCTTTTTTTCTTCTTTGTAAGTTTTCAACAATTCAGCGTTGGCTCACCTGTACACGGGCAGGTGTCTACCGTTCACGCTACCGAGTGGAGTCACGCGAGAGCGGGTCCGCAAGGACGACACACCTGCGCTCTCGGTACTTTGGTCGACTCTCTAGTCGATTTCAATTGAGCGTCGATGCGTTCAATTCCTAAATTACTACGTCAAGTACATTGCCTTCAGTCAGGAAGAGCGTTCGGTTAAATCATGATATATTCAAAATAGCGTTTCTCGTCCGAATCGTAGTGTTGGGAATTAGTCAATTAACAATTATCTCTTTGACTGAAATAATAAGCAAAATTAATGATCGAGATTAAACAATCACAAGTGTAATCACAAATAATCCTGTTGATTTATAAAATTAATTATTAATCAAACTTTAAGGTGGCTGGTTGTACACTGAGTAATAATTAATTTTGCAAGTCGATTGAATTATTTGTGATTTTATACATGACGATTGATCAGTCCTGGTTATTAATTCGCCGATTATTTTAGTACAAAAGCATTCCAATCGATCAAAGTAAAACTATACGGAGGGAATTATAGCAAAATTTATTATGAGATTCTGTAACTGAGAAATACAGCGACATTCTGCAATAATTTACTGTCCTTTCATTTCATATCTACTATTTATATTTTAAGAACTAAAATGCATCATTGAAACGCCTATTATGTTTCTAGCAAAATCTGCTATGTTTCTAGAAATCTACTATGTTCCTTAATAACATAAACCTTACTAACAATCTATTTCTAGACTATTAAAAACAAAAAGTGAAATGAATTTATATGAAAAAAACTATATGATTCTCTCTTTATATAGCAAATCCTTAAAGTCATCTACTTAAAGTCTTACTGTTTTGGTCTTTAAATACGAATATTTAAATTCTAAATATATGCATATATAATATAATATCATATATTAAAATAAAACTTGCACAAACTTTATGTTTTCGTACATTTGCGCAAGTCTTGATAAATATTGCCGATAACTAATCGTGCAATAAAGCATAAAGATATTGTTTCATTTGACATAAATAAATAAATAAATAAATAAAAAAAAAATATATATATAAAATTTGTGACAATTGATTAATTTTAATGATTGATTTGCGGATTATTTTAGTCAATGAAAACTTCAATCGTTTAATGTCCAACACTGTGAGAACGTTGGTTACGTAATCATTAGCGCGTTCAAGTCGTAACGAACAGTCAAGATACGATTATGTGTGAATATAAGGACACAGACTGTATCATCGATTTAACGCGCAGCGTTACATTCCGATAAGTGTGCGTGTGTGCTGTTCATTATCGGTTATCTTATCAAACGCCCCAGTCTGGTATGCCGAGCACAAGAGAAACTACAAGTATCGATCCAACCGCGATTCTCAGGAGCGTTCGTTCGCGCATCTCGGAGTCGCGTGATGAGATCGAACTGCGCAATAAGCCGATGACCCACCAGATTTTGCAACGTTAACCTAACAAGACTCCGCTTACGTACATTCGCGACGGACGATATGTATCGCGATATGTACATTATATGCGCTCGGCATAGCAGCACCGACGGCTGACGATAAAGTTTCTGCTTCTTCCTCTTCTTCTCCTTCAGAGGTCTCGACCGAGCGATTCAACGAAACCCGGCATTTTAATCGTCGGCTTTAAATTACCGGCCGATGAAATCCGAGGAGGTGTAATTTAAGCAGATTGTGCGTGCACCGCGTGACTGTGTAGCGCCACGAGCTAGCCGTTTAATCGTTTGACCGCAGGGGAAAACCATTAAAATTTCACGGATAAAGGTAACCGTCCCTTTACGGTATCGCACTCCCCGCGAACAACTGAAGATGAGAAAAAATGTATCGTTCCACGAGTCCCCTTCAGTCGTTTTCTCCCTTGTAGTAGTCTCCTTTGTAGTCGCAATTTCGATCAGGGAAGTTGCCAATTTAACGATTTACCTAAGCCGCGGAAATTCGAACGGAATAAGCTTTGCACAATCCGGATAAGTCTGATTCCACGGCTCTTATTCGAAGTGTGTAATTATGCCGTGACAAATTGTTCCATTATCACTCTATCCTGTCTATCTTCCCGTCTGCATTTCTCTCTATGTGCGTTCTCGCCCGCGTGTGCAGCTCTGTGTAGAAATTGCAAGTGGAATATGTTACTTCCTCGTGGCCAAACGCGTTAGCAAAGTTCAACGGGACAGCCTAGCGTAATGCGCTTAATTAAAGTTGTTTCAACTCGTTAAGATCATTCGCATGAGATGAACAACCCTATAAACGGCAAGCGCAAGTACGGCGTCAACCGCGGTGACAGCGTGAGCGAAACTTTCCAATTTCTTTTCTATTCCGCGATTTCTTAATTATGAAAATAAAAGAGAACACACGCACACGTACATATACATACCAACGCCGATAAGAACAACGACAATAAAGAAAGAAAGAAAAAATAAGTGCAGTGGACCACTTGTTATCATTAGCCTGTGGTATATCGCGAGAAGGTCAAGAACCGCCGGCGTAGACCAAGATTACGACGGGGAGAAATAAGAAAAAAGATAGAAAAACCCTTGCTCGGCTTGGGAAGACCGGTTTTTCGTTCCCGCTTTCTTTTTGAGCAACCCTCTCTCCATTCTTATCCGCCAACGTGAAGCTACGCCGGTAGAGGAACTCATTTGGATCGATCTCTCGTGAAACGATAGCCGTAATGTCCGACGAGATCGTTCGTTCGTCTCGTAAACTATTCATAATAATAAGGGAAACTTTTCTCTTTGCTCCTCCTTAATGATATATACGTTCGAGCGAAATAATTCTAAAAAAATTTCAAAAGAGATTGATTTTATAGTATCAAAATAGATGTTAAACAGAACAGTGAGGCTGAAAGTAAGATCAAAATTTCAACTCGGACAGAGTAGAGAGAGAGAGAGAGAGAGACGTGGTGGGAAACGCGCGGAGATCGATCGGAGATCGGGATCGTTACGTTAATCGTTTCCTGCCGATTTCTCCGCTCCAGCCGCCAGCTTAGAGCGCGAATTTATTGCGAATGCTTTTGTTTTGCAGGCATGGCGAGCGTAGCGGCCGCCACCGCGGCCGGTCTCGAGGTACACGAAGCAGGTCGGGCGTTGCGCGTGCAAACGGAAGCGCCGCATCTCGTCTCCATGGGAAGCGGACGACTGTCGACGGCCGTGACTTTGCATCCTCTACCCGAAGGTTAGACTTTGCAAAGTGACCTACACCTTTCTCCCCCGACGACAATGGCGACGACGACAGACGGTTCTCTCCAGGACTCTCCGCGAAAGTCTCCATTCATTTTTATCCGTTGTTTATTGGATAGTGATAATAAACTACTCCGGATCTTCCAATGGGTTTTCCAGTGGAAAATACGAAATTGCTTTCTATGCAATTCCCATATCTGTTTGTGGGAATATGTCGCTGTGGTAAAAAGCAGAGGGCAGTATCTATCGAGATCGAATAATTTATTTATTTGTAGTTTCTAGTTTATTTTTGTACGTCGTATGCCTTTCCTATTGTTTTTTCGCGCGGATTGGCCGAAACTGTTTCGAGCCAGTAGCAACGAATAAGTTGTCGTCGCCACGTAACACCACCAGTGATTCATCCGATGCTTCAAACAATTCAAGACGTGTATAGCATCGCGCCAGTTGATAAAGCTTTACAACGTCATTGAGAAACTCGGAAAATAGTGGTGGGAGTTTATTACCGTCCGTATCAATTGGAAGATAACTCGGAAAACGAAAGAAAATACACGAGAAATATTTTTCATCTGCATTTTTATGAAAAATATGTTATCACGTTAGCGTTAAGACCAAGTTGAGTTATCATTAAATCAGGGAAGAATACTTCAAAGAAGAGAGAAGTTTCGCGTCGAAATGATCGTGTGAACTTTGTGTTTACGATCCGTTTCCGGTTTGTATCGACGAAAACTCGACAGAATCGAGTTTCGCGAAACAAAGAAGGACATCACATCCGGTCAGGTAGAAATATATACGCGATGGAAAATGCTGGGACCGTAATATCCGTGAGCAAGCGAGTGAGCGAGCGAGCGACTCTTTGGTCTCGGTTTAGCCTTTATGTACGCGCCATATATTCGAAGGGACTTGCAGAGCGCGTGTACACGCCATACAAACGTACCGGGTATATAAATGGCGTAAAGGCTGTTCTCCCAGCGAGCAGGGCCGTTTTAAGAAGCCCGCAGACCCTACATTTCCGTTCCGAGGGAACGAGCAACGAAACAATATCGCGGCTCGTAAAACGGCGAACGGATTAAACGAGCACGTATTTAACACCAAGACTGGGGCTGAATGATTGCCAGGCCGCGGAAATTGGAAGAGGAGATTGCGTGGTACAGTTGGTAAATCGATTCAGCCGTTTGATCCATGTAACACTCGCATTTACACGAAGATACGAAACGCGGAGGATCGGGACGATCAACAAAGAGTCGATTCTCCATTTATTTTGACGACCGAGTAACGCGATTTCTTAGGGAAATGGGTCTCATTGTCTGCAGATCTTTAAAAAATGTGAATCAATCGTCTATTGATTTCCAAAGAGTGTGTAAGTTTCTCGGGATTTCGAGCTTGTTTACGAAAGAACAGAATAATAAACACCAAGTAGGTAGAAAAAGATTAAAACGGTTAATGTAAATGAATTATCTATTGACCTGAGTCGAAACTTTAGTCCTACTTCAGACCTGAACTTTCTAACATCTGTATGTTCGGAAGAATCAGTATAATATATATGGAAACTACTTAGCGCTTTTATATTGCAGAAAACGCAATAAAATCCTACTTGAAAGAAAACTTTACGAAAAAGCTAGTAAATTAAATATAATCAAAAGAGATTGATATAAAAGACTTCAAAATAAGTGTTAAATGAAATATTGAAGTAGAATCAAGATTTTGTCTCGAAGGTTTTCAAGGAATGTAAGTTTCATAGGATTTCAAGTTTGTTTATGAAAGAACAGAATAATAAATCAAGTATGTAGGAAGAGACCAAGACGATAGACTCGAAGCGGATGTCGGTAAAATATTAATTATCGCGGCTTAATCGACGTGAAAAGCGGTCCATCGGTTAGTCGAGACATTTTCTTTTCATGAAATAAAGGAGACTGCCACACTTCGCGCACCTGTCCGTCTGTTTGCACACACGCCGAGTATATATCCTGTCTCTCCTTGAAATTTATGATCGCATCTGTTTTGAAATCATGAAGAACTTTCTCCCGCAGGACAATGCGCGATAGAAAAACTCGATCTTCGAGACCTCGCGTTCCTTACTATCGATTGTCGCGTGACTCAACTTGCTGTGGTGAGTAATACGTGTGTGTGTGTGTGTGTGTGTACGCGCGTGTGCGCACGCGTGTTTCCACGATAAAGTCATTAGCGTGATTTCGACTCGCGTTTTATGATTACCATTCGTTGCAATTTTTCATATACACACACATCAATTCGGTCATAGCTACGTCTAGAGAAACATATAAATGAAATCCTATGAAACTTACATTCCTTGAAAACCTTTGAGACAAAATCTTGATTCTACTTCAATATTTCATTTAACACTTATTTTGAAGTCTTTTATATCAACCTCTTTTGATTCTATTTGTATGTTTCTGATATAAATTTATTAGTTAATCCTTTATTATGTGTGTCATTCATGTGTGATATGTCTAGGAGTATTGAACCCCTCTGACTCATCTCGAAAACACGTCTGATTACGGGAAAAAGTTACCTGAGCTTAAATCGTCTGAGTTATGCGTCTAGGTACTACGTGTGTCGGATACTTATGTATTTCTAACCGGCCGACGCATTTCCAAAAAAAACCGAAAATGCAAGAGAGAGTGCACGACCGCGCTAAAACTAAATATAACTGGCAGTCCTTCGTAGAATGCACCACGATTTACCCGCGCCGCGCAGAACGGAGAGCACGCCTAGACTCCGAATTATTTTACGGAAAGCAGTGCGAGCCGTACAAGTTGATCGATCCTGCAGTCGGTCGTGCAGTGACGCCGTGGAAAATCGCGCTCGTTTCTCACACGTTTCACGGATATCGGTGGAAATATCGCGAGCCGTTAAAAATCCAACAGTTTCCAGCGAATACAATAACAGGGGTGCAAATAAATAGTCGAGTCTCAGTTTCTGTGATCGAATCAAAGTGCATCTCACTTCAACGATAATACACGTGGAGCGGATTCCCAGACTGTCCCAGATTCATATTCATAGAAAAGAAAAGAGAAAAAGGAAAATCGTGTTAGGGAAGGCGCGCGCACATGTTAAAGAAAATCGCATATATATATATATATATATATATATATATATATATATATATATATATACATAAAATCGTACACACATATATATACATAAAATCTTCTTGAAGAATGTAAATCGCGCGAGGATTATAGAAAAAATTTATGATATAATTAGCGTTGAACATAAGTTAAGATCTTCTTCGACTAAAATAATCTGCAAATCAACAATCAAAATTAATCAATACATAAAGTCATAAACTATTTCATCGAGCGATGAAATTAATTATTAGTCAAGTTTCGATGCGACTGAACGATTAATAATTAACTCGTCAATTAATTAAAAAATTATACATGTTATGCTAACTGATTAATTTTGATAACTTGTCGATTATTTTAGTTCAGAAAAATCGATTCAATGCCCAGCACTGGGCACTGCATATAATCCATCTAGTTCTTGAAGTTACGGATTTAGAACGATCTCTGGAAACAAGCTCTCCTCAACCATACTTCCGTATTCGCGCGGTGTACGCGTCTGAGGTCTCGTGTATCAGACGAAGAATACATCCGGCCATCATCGTCGCCTGGACCGGACGGGTCGTCGACATTTTCTCGGAAGGCCCAAATTAATATTGTGAAGCCGCGCGGGCCGCCCCATTCGTCGTCCCGATTTCGGAATCGGAGCTTCCGCGGACGAGGGAGTTCGATTATGCCGATATTTATACTCCGATACTCGTGGGAGCCGCTGCCAAAATAAACGTAACTCAGACGAGTTACGTGGGGAAGTGCGTTACTAAGGCCGAGAGAATTTCGATCGGAATGCATACTCGCCCGCCTGGTTTCCATTCAACCGCGAGGCAGACGCGCGGCTCCGATAGTCACGCTGCTCCGATCCTCTTCCTCGTTCCGCTTCTTTTCATCTCGCGCCTCACATACGAATAATAATAATAAGACCGTTTCGGAGAAGCGAGCAGCTCTGATCGCGGACAGGTGGAAGGCGAAGTCCTCTTTGATGCACGGCGATCGACAACTATTCTATTTATTATTTATTCATATATTCGTCCCCTCTCCCTTTCCACAAATAAATTTCTAATTTATCACAGCTTCTTTCGTTTCTCCCTCTCTCGCGTATCTAGGCAAAATCACCCTTGGATCAAGCCGAGATGCGGACATCTCGGTGGCCGGCACCGGCGTCGAGTCCGTCCATTGCGCGATCGAGAACAATAACGGCGTGGTCACTCTACATCCCATAAATGGAAACACGTTTGTCGACGGTGTGCCGATAAATTCGCCAGTGAGACTCGCACAAGGTAAGAGACCTTGGCCTAAATACGAATGACCGTCGCTGGTCATGCACGGCCGCCCTAAAAAGGCGGCAGGACGACGCAAAGGATGTTCTTGGTACTTGAGGATGTACTGCTAAAAAAAGAGAAAGAAAAGAAAGAATAGTTTCACTAAGAACGTGTAGAGAGAAATCTATCGGCGGCACGATGCGTGATAAGAATCGGAAGTGACACGTAGAATTGTTTGCCAGCTAGAACTGTCTGTTTTTCGACCATGTTTTTCAACCATGTTCAATAAATATGGAGAATTATTTACTTAGATCGAGCGAAACGAGCGTTTCTCTGTTTTCTATTAAAATTGAACTGTTCTAGGTTGCATGCTCTCGATAGGTCGCTCGAACTACATGCGTTTCAACCACCCGGCCGAGGCGAAGCACCTGCGATCCATCTTGCCCCACTCGAGGATCTCGATGGCGCCGATAAGTTTCTCCTCGCTGACCGATGGCCAGCCGCAAGAGAAGCTTCATTTGGAACGGAAGCCGCCTGTCGCGCCACGGAAATCCCCTAGGAACTCTTGTTCCGATGACGAAATCGGTTTCCTCGGCAAGCTGACGAAATTCGAGATGCTGTCGAAGCAGAACCGGGCCAACTGCGTCTCCCCGAAGGTCTTCCCGGTCGGCGCGCTCACGACCAACGTGCCGGCTGACCAGATCCTTGGCCACTCGAGATCGTCCAGTCTGGTATCCCTAGCGAGGTCGCCGGTGAACGGCTGCGACGTCACAAACAACAACGTCGGCGACAACGACAACTCTCTGGCGAGGAGCCTTCGTCGCGGCGACGAAGTTTCTCGCCAGAGGAGTCCGGACTCGCGTAGCACGCAATCGAACACCATCAACGCCCCACAATGTCAGAATCACAATCAGATTAGGATGTACTCGGCGGAGACTTATCTCAAGACATGCAGACCTTATTACCGCGAGTGCGGCGGTAATGGCAGGAACGCGCGATCGCCGTCTCTCGGAGGGGCCGCGATCCCAAAACTCGTGGCTGCGCGAAGCGACCTGATGTCTCGAAGTATGACCTGCCAGAGCTCCAACGAGCTGGAGCAACTGGCCGACCGCGACTACGACATGAGCCAAAGCCTGATCGTCACGAAGACGACCACCACGGAGTTCCTGCAGCTAGGCAAGTACGGATCCAACCCGAGCATCTGCGACTCCAACGTCGACGGAGACATGAACGCCGGGCTCTCTAGGTCGCCCACGGCTCGTGGCTTCGGCTCGAATCCGAACATCAAGAGGATTCAGCCACCGAGCCCGGCGTTCAATCGAAATCCGCGGTACAGCGAGCAGAAGAGAACTCACGCGAGGGTCAAGAGTCCCACTCCGAGCGTCGGTAGCGCTTGCTCCCTCGAGGAATCGCGGGAAAGGCAAGCCGACGCGGAGAACAAACGCAGGGAGGCGGAGACCAAGAGGAAACGGGCGCAGGAAGAGAGGTTGAGGGAGCAAGAGGTCGAGAGACAAGAGAAAATGCGACTGGAGGAGATTCTGGCGATGTGCGCCGAGTATGAGAGACAAAGCACTGTCGAGAAGCCACGACAGCCGAATCGGTAATTTCTCCAACTTCTCGTTTTCTCACATTTTATTTCATCTTCCTTCGCGGAAGATTCGCACGAATTTGTTAGCGGGTCGTCTGCTACACGCGTTCTCCCACGAAAAGATATGTCGGTCGTTACGACGAACAGATGAAATGTTTCCTTAGTACACGCGAAATACTCGGTAAAATAAAATTCACGTTTTTGCAGGATAATAACGAACGGATCTCTGCCGCGCGACAAGAGACTCGGCTATCAATCTCCCTTCGAGAGTCCGAAGAGTCCTTCCAAGAACCAGCCGCACTTCTCCTTCGACGCTTGGAAGCAGATCGGCACCTGCGGCGCGGCGTCGTACGAAAACGTGTCCGTCCAAAATTCCAAGCTCGTTTTCCAGAACGGCGATTCGTCCGGCAATCACAAGGACCAATTCGCCCAAGCCGACAGTCATTCGCGCGACGTTCCCGCGGGATTACCGTACGCGAACACCTTGAACGACAATCAGCCGACCAAGTATCTGAACGTTCGCGACGCAAGCGGCAACTACAATTTCTCAGGCGCGACTGATCAGACTCACGGCAGCAATTACGAAAACATTATAATCGGCAACCACGACAAGAAGCACGACGGGACAGGCAATTACATGCAGACTCACGACGATACCGGCGACTCGACGTACGGGACGATTCGATTGAACGGGACGGGAATCGAGCCGGCGCAGCGTGCGATGCAGAGCGCGAACGCGAATCTCTACGAGAACGTCGCGTTCTCGGCGACACGGAACAATGATCAGAATCGTTCTATGCCAAAGAAGCACGGCCAGTTGTCGAACTCGTGCGAAATGATCGAGAATAAGCTCACCATATCGAACGACGACCTGCTCGAGGCGATAGAGCAGCTGTCCATGCTCTCGAAATCCAAAGAGATCTGCGTGACGCCCAAGCGAAACAACAGCGAGAAGGATAACGCCAAGTCTAACGAGGCGAAGGCTGATAAGGAGAGGAAGCAGCTGGAGGAGGAAGATAGGAAGAAATATGTCGAATTCCTGCGCAATGAAAAACTGCACATTCTCGGCAACATGGACGCGCTAAAGAGGAGCGTCGCCGAGATTGAGGCTCAGGAGGAAGAAATTACTAGAGAGGTATTTTTCGTCTTCTTCTTCTGAATTCACAGTCGAACGAACGAACATCGACGATAATAATAATAATAATAACAATTGTGTCGTTGTTGTACACGTTACACGTATGTATATATGTCGCATATTAAACGAATTGTTTATTTTTTCTCTTTATCCCCTTTCGGGCACGGAATGCTAAGACGTCCGATTGTAAGTATATCGTTCTATTAGACAGTAAGACGTACCCTTGATATTCGAAGTAATCGGTGACGAACAATAGTCCCTCTTATCCATGTGTAGACCGTTCGCGAGCTAATATCTCAGTTTGACTCGAAATATTAGCAAACTCTTGAGAAACTCGCGAGAAACGACACCGGAGACTTGAAAAATTGATATGATAAGCTCGGTTGTTGTTCGACAGTTCGAGATGGAGAAGGCGCTGCTGTCCGCGGAATATGAATCGGAATCCTTGAAACTCGTCCAGGACGAGGGAGAGAAGATCAAGGTGCAAATGCGAATAAACGAGCTGGAGAGAGAAATGGCGGAGGATAACGCGATGCATTCGCATTTGCAAGCTGAAGCGAAGCAACGCGTTCAGAGAACGCATCAAGTCTGCGTCCGACTGGACGAGCAATTGATCAGTTGTGCGGACGAAATTACGCGGCAGGATATCGCCGATGAACTGACGGCGCAGCAAGATGCTCTTGAGAGCGAGAGGAAAGCTTTCGAGGACATGGAGTTTCATCACCTCGAGGAAGAGGCGAGCAAACTGGCCACGAGAGAAGAACTGCAGAGGTACGTGTAATCGTTCTCCCTGTGCGCGAGCTCTTCGTCAAGCTCTTCCACTGATCGTACATTTTCGCTCATGATGTTTTCGCAGATACTTGAGCGAGCTCACAAGCAAGATCGAGACGAGAAAATCGCAGCTGAACTACTTGGAGTCACAGCGGTGCGAGGCGAAGAACGCGGCAGCCAAAGACGCTAGGAGTCTTGAGAGGCAGAAATTGGGACATCTGAAGAGGCTGGAGGAGGTCGGTAACAAACGATACAGCCGTAAGAGAAGTTAATTCACTGGATATCTAATGTCAATTCTACGATAAGATAAGTCGCGGCGCATACGACTGTTCTCAACTTTCCTACACTGAGAAAAAAAGCGGTTGTATTGACAAAATCGGCGGTCACCGGCCATCAAAGAAATATCTGGATTAATTCAACAAAATATAATGTTAATGCAATAATAAGTTGCGTTGATATAATGATTTCAAATTATTATTGCGAATTATTATTGCATTAACATTATATTTGTTGAAACCGCTTTTTTCTCAGCGTACGATATAAAAATAATTGTATTACCACTGACCAATCTGTTGGATTATAATATTAATTAATTAATGTGATGTGTCGTTTTTTAATTAGTATTTAATTGTTGACAGGGACGAAATCGGGTACGAGAGATAAACGAAGAGCTTGACTGTCTGGCTCAAAATTTCGCCGAGCATTCTGAGGAGAAACGATCGCCGAGTAGAGAAGATTTCGACAGAATCTCCAGAGTGACCAACGACTCGCCGATCGTGAACAATCAGGGCAGTTTGGGAAGGAAGACGATCGAGTCGCTCAAAGAAATAGAAAGGAACCGGCAGCTTCATTTGGCCAAACAAGGCACGTATCTTTCCCAAGTGAATGAATCTCGCGCAGTGTCGGACGCTGATGGATTAAAATCTAAGCTGATTGAAATATAATCGACAATTCAATCACCAAAACCAATCAATCGCGACATATAAAATCATGAATAGTTTAATCGATTCATAAGATTAATGATTAATCGGACTTTGATTTGACTGATTAATTAATTGATTCTTACTACTAATTAAAAATCGATTTCGTCAATCGATTAAATTATTCCTGGCTACATATACGACGATTGATTTATTTTATGGCCAATTTATTCACTGTATGGCCGATTACTTTAGTCAAAGACAATGTCCATCGATCAATGGCCAACTCAATACTGATCTCGCGATACATGTAATGATTTCGAGGCAGTTGGAGTGACGAGTAAAAACAAACATTCCAACGCCTCTTTCTCTAGGGAGTCAAGTGATCTCGGAGGAAAGACGCAGAGTCGAGGAGTTGAAGAGACGCGTGCAGGACGAGGTCCGTTCGCAGTGGGAGGAGAGAAAAATGAACTGTGCGTCGTTCAACAGCGTCGAATCCGGCGAGGAGTCTTCCAGTTATTCGACTGGACCGACAGAAAGGTGAGTCGGATGGCGAAAATACCAGAGCTGCTCGGATCGACTTGTCTTATTATCGCGTGCGATGATGTTAAACGAGGGACTCAAATATAGAGAATAACGTCAGCACGCGACTCGAAGAATGTCCGTTTACAAACTCTCCTTCGCGGTAACAATGTCTAGAAATATACCCCGCGGACGCGCTTTACATTCACGCACGCGAACGTTCTCGGTCACGAGACCAAAGCATTCTCACTGCGTCATGCTGGAGATACGGACGTTCGCGTCACCAAGTGTATGGAATACGCGTCGCGTGCGTTATCGGCCGGTATCGCGATTAATCGCGACGGCCTTTCCGTCGTTCATTGGAGCTTATTACGAAACCTTCCTCATCGGCACGCCTCGAACGACGTGTGCACTGGCGTATGACGATCCGAGTGCACCCTACGTATCCCACGATTAGGAAACGTAAAGCCGTATAAGAGCTTAATAACCGATGACGCAATTAACCCTTAAGCACTGACACAGATTTACAAAAATATTTCGAAGTTTGATAATTACCTGAGAAAGTGTGCGAAACGTCTTTTCTTGTCGCCACTTCATATTTTACCAAAGAAAAGATGGACGCGATATACGCTTAAGCGGGAGTGAAACAGCAATAGATTTTTTTATTTCACATAGGGAGTCCATCAGACTTCTGTCAGTGCTTAAGGATTAAAGCATCCCAAGATATATTCGCCGATTAAACATACCTTCCCTACTCTTGTGTCTACTCTGAGCTTTGGTTAATTTTTCTGATCCCATCACGGAGGAAAGAAGACAGAATATAATAAATTAAAATAATTAAATAAATTTGGGCTAAACAACTCGAGGGACGTCCATCTCGCGAAATTTCAGGCGTATATAAATATCGACCTATATCGATGCGATATTCGCGATGTATTGCCGTTGATATCCTACTAACAACGACTAGTGATCGCGCGCACGTAAGGGTCGCATATCACGTCGGTCGGATCGACACTTGCCTCTAGTACTTGCTCTCTCTCTCTGTTTATCTCTCTCTTTTTCTCTCTCTCTTTTTCTCTCTCTCTCTCAAGGTAGGCGGGGCGTTATCGCGCGATACGATATCTGCCTGTAGCTCTATGTCTTGCCGCGCGGCTCTACTCGCGTCAACGCATCCTGCGTATTCGCGCGGAGTATTTGCGCGGAAAATCGAGGGAAAATGCGGAAACGCTCGGTGAAGATCGCGGCGTGAAACGCGATAAGTGCGAAGCGGTACGGCGAGAGCGGTGACGTGCGCTGACGACGAACGAAGGGGGATTAACATGTGTATTACGTGCCGAGCGCATCGAGTTGTCGACGACGCACGAGAATGGAGGCGAGAGAAGTGGGCGAGATAGTGCTGAATGAAGCCAGAGTCAGGGGGTGCAATCTAATCACCCTGCTCACTAGCAACCGCTGTTACCTCTGCACTAAAGACTGGATCCACGAGAACTGTTGCCATCCTCTGGGTAATCGTGCGCGCGAGCTTCGTCGACGTTACTTGTGAGTGTTGCCTCAACATGATCCCTCGCGTAAGAGTCCGCGTTCCCGCGGCGGGAACACGTCGTTGTTCCGAGGGGAATTTCAGATAATAGCGAGAAAAACGACTAATACACGAATGAATTCGTACGTCAAGAATTTCGGTCGATCCTTTTTAATGCTTCTCTTATTTTTCGCTAAGAACAAATTAAACGAGAAGCGATCAGGACGGAGTGTAGTAAAATAATTATGATGACACAGTGACACACGCATGTGCGCGTGCCTCGTGTTAGAATCGCAACAAGATAAATCCAACGACGCGGCACGTGTTGCAAAAAGTGGTGAGCAACGCTCACCTTCGACCTCCTCGCAATACGTCATGATATATCCGCACTTATGCGATGCAAGTTCGCGATGGACGGATAGAGCTACGTTCTAACACATTCTGCACTTGGTGCAAAAATCACTCATATCTAGAAACTGAAAAAAGACAAGCTATCGCCCTATGTTTTCGTGTTAAGAGATCCTCTCTATTTATATCTATTATCGGTATTTAAGTAATCAACATCCCTTTTCAATCTTCGGCGTTCGATAATTCAGCGAATCAATCATTGCTCAAATTTTTTCCGAGAAAAAGACAATTATAAATAAAAAAGAAAGATATCCTACAATCTCGCGTCAAGTTTTCCTGTTCGTATCCATTATGCCTACCTAATCGATCAGCACGCCTTTCAATATTCGATGTTTGATAATAACAGACAGACCATGGTTTAAGGTAAAAGTGCCTGGACACTAATAGTATTAGAAATTCTTATTGTTTTGATTTTTGACACAAATACTTAAGTTTTCAACGTAGAAAATATGTATATATAGTCAATACACATACTTGTATTTTTTATTGTATTTTGTATTGAAAGTTTAAATATTCTTACTTGACACGTTCACTACCACGGCTGATTTGGGGAATTCTCTTTACCAACTACATTACATTTGTTTCCATGTGATAATATAAAACAGATTTGATTTGTTTATATGTGAATATACAAAGAAAAATGTCATAGAAAAATATCGACATACATACGTGACGTTGATAGCGCGTAAGTGTTAGAAATCAAAACAATAAGAATGTTCATAGTTAGGTATCAATATAATTAATGTCCAGATATTGGTACTTTCACTTGAAATTTTTATCTTAAACTTTCATACAAAGAGAACAATTATAAATAAAAAAAAAACTCTAACCGTCTCGATGATGACAAACTATGCAATTTTAAAGTAATTGACGGCAGTGCAGTCATGCTGCAGTCTAAGGACAAAACTCGAGAACATTCTCCTGGGGAAGGAACGCGCGACGAACGCGACGAAAGACTTCGCCGGCTATAGAGCCGCCACTGGCCGAGGAGGTGCAAAGATAAATATTCTAGCGGCGTACTATCAAAGCTCGATTATATCGGAAATGGGGGAGGCGTTTCTAACAGCAAGGTCGAGGTTGGCATGGCAACGAGAGATCGGAATGTTCGGGTATCGTTCGCAGGCGCATTTAACATTGTAGAAGAATTAAACGCTATGCCGGTGGTATCGCCGAACCGGTCTACCTACCGAGTCACTTTGTACTTGTTAGGTTTTAATAATACCTGCCTTTCGCTACACTCGACCATAGGCCCCGTCGTCGTCCTCTCCTCAGTCGCGCGATGGTCAGGAGCTAGGACCGTGCTTCTCGAGCCGTCGCGAGTTTCATCCACCGAGGATGCCGAGGACGCCGCGTGGAATTCGCGAGATTCCGCGTTCGCGCTTCAGTCAATAACAACACTCGCTATCTCGCCATTGCATTCCCGTGCTCGTTACGCGATTGCGAGAGATGCAGTTCCCAAGCTGATCTTACGGTAATGATTTAGCGACGTCACGGGATAATTACGTAAGTCGAGAGCGACGCTGACGAAATATATTTTTGCCCGATGGACTTGTTAAATAATTCGCAAATCGGTCGAATTCAGTTTGATTGCGAGTCCCGTGATTCAATTCTGCTACAAGTGTCATCGTGCTCATGTGAGATATATATATATATATAATCGCGCGATTTGTTTAATATAACTTTCCTAATTTACTTATTTACATTTTCAGCGGTAGTGGAAGTAGCGACGGTGCGGAGGGCGGAAATAACGAAAAATTGTCGCCCAGCAAGCTTTCGGAGCTCACTTCGCCCAGTCCAGGACCGTCGAATAACTCTTACAGTTTGCTTCAAAATGATAATGTAAGTACATTTTATATTAACGTAAATTTCAGTCGACGCGTCCTCCTTCTCTATCAAATATTGTGAAAGTATCCCTAGAGTGAAGACGGAATTCGTTTCCAGAAGCAACGTGAATTCACGTGCATCAAATTTAAATATTTCAAATCGATATTAATAGCTATTATTTGAATCTTTTCTCATATAAGACACTCAGACTTTTATTCAGAATTAGATCCAAGTTTCTCAGTTAAATTGTAATAAACATAGTAATATTTATTAAATCTGTAAAATCGCAAGATTTAACTGAGAAGTTCCCATCTGATTCTGACTTCAGATCGGAGTATTTCTCATGTGAGGTGAGTTTGAAGTAATAACTTTTGATACTGGCCAAAAAGACGTATATATTAATTGCTTATGCAAATATTACTAAAAATGGTGGTCCGACACGTACGTTGCGACAGGCGTTGCCAAATTTGCAAGCGCAGCAAACGAGAGTCTATTATTTTACAGTCTATTTCTGCCCGTGTAGATTTTATCGCACACCTGTTCAAAGAAATGTTTTTTGACGGTCGTCGCGTCGCCTCTTAAATTTTTCAGCGTTCACGCACACGACGCTTCCCTTTCCCTCGGAAACGCGCTCGTACGTCGCGCGAATATTACGCGATATAACGATTTTATCGATCACGAGCGAACGATCGAAGTAGACGGGTCTTTTCAACGGGTATAGTTCGCAGAAAATGTGACATTCATACATCCGATTCACGCGGAATTCACTACGATTATTGGGTATGTGTTTCTCGAAGATTATACAATAAACCACGGGATATAAATGAGTAGTCTGTCTTCTCTTCTGTCTCCCTATTTTTTTGTTTTTTCTGCCTCCGATTCTCGCGCTGTTTCGTCTCACGATTGACAAAGCTGCGTGTTACGTTAAAAAAAAAGGCACCGCATTTATTTATTCCGGCGTAATTTTGAGAAAGTTTTTGTTAGAGCCAGACGCGAATAACAGCTACGTTACTTCTTCGAACGTTTATGAGTAAGTAGAACGATTCGCGGGAATCCTGAATCGAGCGAATCTGTAATTCATCTGAAACGGTTAGCGAACATTTAACAACTTTAGCGAAACGCCACATAAATTTTCTATTTAGGGGCGAATTTATTGCCCGTTGTCCCTGCTCTGAGCAAATGCGATGTATGTGTGAGGAGGGGATCTTTCTCTCTCTCTCTCTCTCTCTTTCTCTCTCTCACACTCTCTTCCTGTCTCTTTTGTATCGCATTGGTTTCCTCGTCAATGAAACAACTATTTTGGCACTTGAAAGAGGTCGTATCTCAAAGTATACATTTGGTTAGAGTGCACTACACCGAACACAACGCGTTCGCTCACGGCCGGAAGTTCGCGCCTCGCCTTGGCCCGCCGCGTCGTCCGCTCGTCGAAGAAGACGAGCACGTATTTCAACAGTCACATTTCGCAAGTTACCGTCCGTTTGCATTCTGGAGCAAGGGTTTTCGCCATTGCGCACGTGTTTTTCCCGGCGCAGCGTGCGTTTGGGGCCCCGCCACGCGAATGCGACGGTATTCTCAGAGAGCGGCCTGTACTTGCCGGTAAATGAGCTTTTGTAAAATCTTCATTAAGCTTGAAACGATAATTTATAACGACAGGAGCGACGACGTTGGAGATTTACGCGGGGTCTCTTTGGTAACTGACCTATTTCCCGCCGATATTTATACACGCGCGAAATGGACTTGCCGCGCAATCTTTTATTCTTCGTTCAAACGTTTGCTCGATTGACCGCTCGAATTTGTCACAACATCGGGGGAATGCGATACACGGGGCACGCATGGATTACGCGTTTAATACGCGCCAGCGCCTTGATATCCCCGAGAAAATATTCTCCTTACATTCCTACCACTTTACTCGGCCGGTTAGTTGAGTCGAGCCGAAGTGAAATGTCGACGGTAAATTAGTATTTGCGATGAGTCACACGACGTTGTTTGCCGAGCTGTCGGAATTTCTCATCTCGTCCACTCTCGACTCTCGACCACTCGACGGCTACTATTGCCAATAATAGCGGTTTTAAAACGCTCAAGACAAGTCGATCGTCCTCTGTCGCATGTTTTATCTCCCTATCGCGCGCTAAACGTCGCCATTCGATGTACAAATATAAATTTATGTTGCATTTGCGCCTCCCCTGTAGAGCACACAAACATAAGATATAATCGCGTCGTTGTCACGTCGTTACATGTGCACAGTGGATTTTATAGCGACGCGATTTTATGTCACGGGATATATATTTCGCCCGACGCGGTATTCGATGAATAAGTAGTCATAATTCGCTGCGCGGGGGCGAATTCGGCGCGCGAAAAGCGCATCCGCCAAGCAAGTGGGTGGGAGCCGCATTTTACAGCGGGAATTATATTCGCTGAAGACCGTGTCGCCGACGTCAGTTCTCGTCCGTCACCTGTTCGGATCTGCACGGATCTGTCTGAAGCGACGTAGCACCGGGAGACGTTTCCCGCAACATTACTAGCTAACTTCTCGATCGTATCGGAGCGCGATGTCGCTAATGTGGATGAACTACGTGAGAGGCAGAACGAAGAAACGACATGTCAGAAGGAGACGCGTAAGTGCGCGAGCGCGTATTGTTGGTGCGTGTTTATTGACAAATTTAATGATGATCTTACATAGGAAGGAAGAACGTTTGATCAAATCGCTCAAACGTGAAATATGAACGAACCAGAATTCCGGCTGAAGTTGTCAGAATTCTGTGTAACAAGATTCTGGTTAACCAAACAAGATTAAGGACCTGAGCACAAAGATTGTCGCAATCGTTTACGATAGTGTCGTTGACGTAAGTCGGTGTCGGAAGTCAACGCATAAGGATTGGCGTAGACGTATGCTGTATCAAATATGATTAGACGATACAATTGATGCAGCATACGTCTACGTCAATTCTTGTGCATTGACTTCCGACACCGACTTACGTCTACGACACTGTCGGAAACAATTGCGACAATCTTTGTGCTCAGGCCCTAACCAGAACTTGCGACTGTTTAAGTTGAATAGTTGCAAGTTTTCTGGTTAACCAGAATTTTGTTAACTTTTCTGATAACCGACTAATGGAGTCTCAGGGCTAAAAAACGCGTCGCGACATCAGTCTTTTCGACGTTGATGAAACTCGTCAGGTTGGACTAATGAGACTTTGCTATTTTCAGATGAGAGACGACAGGAGAACATCGATGGAAGGTGAGAGACTTAGCGACAATAGTGGCGGTGGCGGAAGAGGAGGAGGAGGAGGAGGAGGAGGAGGAGGAAGTGGAGGAGGAGGAGGTGGAGGTGGAGGAGGAGGAGGAGGCAGCGTCGGCAGCGGTGGCGGCGGCGGGATCAATGACGGAAACGAAAGTCGCCCGCTTTCTCAAACATCCAGCGAGATGGATACCCTTAGCCCACTGCAGCCCATCAAACATCGCGAAAAGGCAAAACTTCAGGTACGCGCGAAATCGCGCCTAAGAAAACGACATGCGCAACTAAGCAACGGGCGAAAAAGAGCAAGTCCTTCCACGAAGGGACGAAGAGGCAATGCCTGATCTCTAACAGAGCTCCCTCTACTATATTAGAACCTTAATTCTTCAGGAAAAAAGTTGTTGGACAAATTTTGATAAGTTTTGAATTTGAGTTTCTGGAATGTTGTTTAACTTCATCTTGAAAGAAACGCGATAAATTAAGTTTGGTCATGGTTAACGTGTACGAATCAACGTTTAACGAGCGACAAATTTTACAGAGGCCACTCACGAGATATCTGCCTATCAAGTCGGAGTCCCTGGACCTAAGGCATCACATAGAAACTGCCGGCCATCAGCTACCCCTAATCTATGATGTTACGATCGACACCACGAGTTGCAGTGGCTATTTGTCGAAGATGAGCAAGAAGTTTCATCATTGGAACAAGCGGTGGTTCGTCTTCGATCGCAAGCGGAAGACATTGTCTTACTATAGCGACAATACGTCCAGAAAAGCTCGCGGCGTGATCTACTTTCAGGTAAGCCTCATAAGATCCGCGATTCATTGAAGATCTCGATAATATCCACTAATCGACATTGACGCACTGCAGTCGATCGAGGAAGTCTACGTGGATCACATGAATACCGTCAGATCGCCGCAGCCTTCTCTCACTTTCATCGTCAAGACCTCCTTCAGACTCTATCATCTCATGGCACCCAGTCCGGAAGCTATGCGCGTCTGGGTCGACGTTGTGTTCACCGGCGCGGAAGGATATCACGAATTCGACCATGGCATTTGATAGAGGGCTCGGTTGTTAAACGCAACAACGTATTTGCGACACGCGTTATTTCGGTACGCCGGACCCAACGAGAGATAAGAGTACAAGCGATTTCCGATCTTTGAAATCTCGCGTAACTACACCGAGAACGATTGCAATTTTCGAAGCATCTGATATAAATCGGAAATGGCGACTGATTTTACGAATTTTAACTTTTTGCGTCGTAGCGCGCTTTGATGCAACGTGCATCATCAGATATAGCCCAGATTAGACCAGGAAAGGCTTAAATTTTTCTTGATGGTCGACAACAGATATTTTAACAGACCCGCGCATCCCCGTAATGGAAAACTTTCGGGCAAGGTTAATCTATTATACTAAAAAGCATTGTCCGTATTCGGTATCGATGAAAGACACGAGACACTCGTTTGCATTACGGTTTGTACGCATTTTCAAGAAGTTAGGAGCGCATCAAATGGTCAAACGATTGTAAGCTCACGGACTTGCATGGTAATCGGTACTTAACTTCGGGAAATTAATCAAGAACAAGTTCTCTCATTGGATTATGAACTGCGTTCCGAACTGCATCGAAAAGAGAAGCGTTCAAACCGTGTGGAAATCGAGTGCACATTAACTATACCGAAAAAGTAGAAGTAAGGAATGTATGAATCGGGCCGCTATAATAAACGAGGCAGTTGAGAGCAGATTAAAAATATAAGATGTCACAGCTATTTATATATAACAGCGAATTGAAATAAATATTTCAGTACGTATATCGAATGTTATAGATTATAGATTCGCATATTGAATGTTACAGATTGAAATATTCCAGCGTAATTATCGAGCTATGTATATTTTCATTTGCTCATTTACGAATTAAAATTAATTATCTCGTCCGCTCAACATTTTCAGTCAGTGTCTTAACGCGGTATCATTTTCTCGAAAACAACATATACGAGGAAGCTATCTAAAACACAAATAAATTGAGAGATACGACTTATCCCGCGACAGTAAATTTTTATCGTTGTTGAAATCTCGATAAGATCGATTTCACAGAAAATATTTTATCTGTACTTTCTAAAAATGCGGTGAATTCTAACAAAGAGAGAGAAAGAGAGAAAACGCAATATTTTAAAAATCATGTAGTGTCTTGACATTTGTGTATAAGTTAAAATAACGTTTGGCGTTAATCAATGTTTTTTCAATATTATTCGATTATTTTGTTTAATTTTATTTTTATATTACAATTGAAAATTATACATGTTTTATAAATTGGAAATCATATAGAGCGTATATTTAAAAAAAAAAGGAAAAATAATAAATAGAGAAATAGAGTGAAAAATGCCGAGTGGGATGGCTTCGAGAAAATTTTTAAACTTTATGTAAGAGAGGTATATTTTATATCTTTGATACACGCGCGCCCAAGGCATCAATCCGAAACAAAACAGCCTCCCATGTCATTTCGTGTATTGAACTATACGAATTACTCAAAAGAGTGGGCATTAACATAGTACATCATACGCAAGTATTATTCATTATATCCAAATCAATTATGTACGGACCTCTACCGATCTAATAAGTATAGATAGGAGTTATTAAGGTTTTTTATATTTTAATGGTTCTTATTGATAAATCAAAAACTTGGGAAAATAAGAGCCTATAGAACCACTGACATGGATAACGTAGTGTCATAAAACTAGCTAAAGTTAATATCTATCCTCAGTTATGTAGAGGTAAAAAAAAGTATATATTTAAATGATCAAACGTGTTTCGGTCCTTCGGTGGATGCGTTTTACTTCAGTGGACCCTCTTCAGTGGTAGTAATATAAAAAAAACCTCGATTACATATAAAAAGATATATATATATATATATATATATATATATATATATATATATATATATATATATATATA
>NW_022639626.1:38808-57993 GCF_010583005.1 Odontomachus brunneus | reverse complement strand
ATATATATATATATATATATATATATATATATATATATATATAATATCTTTTTATATGTAATCGAAGTTTTTTTATATTGCTACCACTGAAGAGAATCTACTGAAGGACCGAAACGCGTTTGGTTATTTGAATAAATATTTCTTTTAATTTCTACATATGTGAAAATAGATACTAGCTGTTTTATAGCTAGTTTTAGAACACTACGTCATCTGTGTTAGTGGTTCTATATGCCCTTATTCCCCTAAGTTTTTGATTTATTAAGGTTTGTTAAATTTTATAGATACTTCTAATCTAGTCTTCCAGCGTAAATATATGCAAGATTTGTCAAAAAGTTCCACACGATCGAACGGACCGTAATGAAAAATCAAGTTTTGCAAAAATCTTTATGCGTTCAAGTAGCGGAAAGAGAGAGCCAACGTTTTGTAAATATAGTATATAATCTTATCGCGCTATTACGATACGTGTAATTCGTACTTTGATACTATGCCATACAAATGCCAAGGATTAAATGAATTGTAAGACTTTTTAGAATTTTATAAAGTTCACGTGTATTCCCCCGAAGAGAGCGCTGAAACTTACATTATGTAGTAAATATTAAAAAGACCGAGATGTGTCCTCTTGTACTGTCTCGATAAAATATATTTAAATAAACATGTGCGCCTCGTTTTGCATGGATTGAACAAAATCTCACGTTGCCAGTATACTACTTTGCGTTTACGATATTTATCATGCGCGTTCGCGTGTTTGAAGGACCTTCCGATCAAATGTATGTGCAACATAAGATTGCCATTAACAATATTATAACTCGAAAATCTTAACAAAATCTGGAATATATACATAAGCATAAAAGGTAATATAAAATATAGATTTAAATCAATGTGGGAACGTATCGATTTTCTTCTTGCATCCTGTTTGTTTGCACCCAAATAGATGTGTACCGATGCATATCATAAATCTTGAATTTTTTCTATTTTGAACTCTGTTCGATAAAAAAAAAACGTGACATATAACGTGGGGCTTACGAATCGTTAAGTACGCCACTGGAGGTAAACAAGTATCACGATCATCGTATATCCTATCGCGATATGCTTCTACAAAAAATCGTTCAATGAGTGTTAGACACGCAAGAATGCTTCATCAAAAGTGTACGCAGGGTCTATACCCGTCCAGCAGCGTGAGAAGATTCGAAGTAACAAAGGAAAAAGTTCCATGGACAGTTGAGTATCCCGAATACAAGCCGGTTGCGTACACCGCCAGCATTCTTCGCGGTAAACCTTGGGCCGATCCAGAAATCAAGGAGCCCGCATTTAAACCGAAGTGGAACACGGTAGACGGTAACTATCTCTTCTTTTGTCTCGTCCAATCGTTAAATTTATTACGAACCGCGAGTCAAAAGTTAGCGTGAAAGCAAGAGAAGTCCGAGAGGATGCAGACACACATCGAGGTTAAGGAATTGATCGCAGCATAGAAGATGAGTTCCACTTGATAATCGCCGTGAGCATCATTCTGTCCTTGTTTCTTAATGATGTATGAATTGATGTTAAACAAGGATAGAATGGCACTCGTGGCGATCACCAAGTGGAACGCATCCAGAATGGAACATTTGACGCGCATGCGAAGTATTACCGCGCCACGTTTGAGACACGTTTGTCGACAGGTAAGGTGAATAGAAGGAGTTTCACGGGTAACTACGTTATCAACGCGAACGGCTATCCACTGAATCCCGTAGGAAGAACTGGTATTGTCGGACGCGGGCTTCTAGGTCGTTGGGGACCGAATCACGCCGCTGACCCAATTGTCACACGATGGAAACGTGATAATACGGGAGCCGTAGAGATAGACGGGTACACAAAGAAACCGGTATTGCAGTTCGTCGCGATACAAAGACGGGATTCCGGCGAATGGGCCATTCCGGGAGGTATGGTCGATCCAGGTGAAGCAGTTTCTGCCACACTGATGAGGGAATTCATGGAGGAAGCGCTGAGCCTCCTGGAGAAGGACAACGCTGAGAGGAAAACTCTGCGCGATTCTATAGCGGACTTTTTCGCGAAAGGCGACGAGATTTACAAAGGATACGTGGACGATCCGCGAAACACAGATAACGCCTGGATGGAGACGGTGGCTATCAATTTCCACGATGAGGACAATAGTGTTGTTGGGAAACTCGCGTTGAAGGCCGGGGACGACGCGCGTAATGTCAGATGGATGGATGTAAACCGTCAAATTAATTTGTACGCGAATCACAGCGAATTCATTAGAAAGACCGTGTCGCGACGTGACGCACATTGGTGAAGTTTGGTCGCAATTCCCTTCTCTTTCGAACATTCTCCAGAATAATGAAGGAAAAGTAAATGGCAAATAGGAGTAGGAATGCTGTATATTACGTGTCGCAACACTATTTCTGTTCTTACTCGCCATTTATTTTTTCTTTATCCTTGATTGTACGTTATAAAAACTATATTTCTTTTTAATTCTCGGGTGTTTTCCTTGATCTTTCAAAACCACACACTTTATATCGATTTATAGAATCTGAGCAATTTTTTTTTCGATTATATAAAATTGCAGAACGCGATATAAAATAAAATTCTTAAAAAAATGCTATTTGTAAACTACCCAAGTATTATGATAATGTAAATTATTTTCAATAAAGGATATGGTTGTTAAAAAACCGTGAGATTATAAAAATTTTATATTTTTTGTACCATGTATCATATAACCTAAAGTATACATACCAAGTTGATATGCACGTACTGACAAAATCTTTATTTCATAAAATGAATTTTCGATGTAAGAGAACCGATTATGTACGTATATAAAATAAAAATTTTTAATTATACAATATAAGAGACACTTTCAAGTTTACTAGAACATTCAATGTTCGTATTTCTCAATTAAAATAACGTAATCGCGCATTTCCTCAGATATAATACGTTCAAATGTGCATCACAGTCAAAGTTTCGACTCAACTCCTAGTCGAGTGGCATTACATACAAGAGGATTGCTTCCCTTGTATAAAAATTAGATATTTGTTATACCTTCTTACAATAATGTACAATATAATAATAAAAATTAAATATGCATTTATAACGCGCACATACATACACACACACACACACACACACACACACACACACATATATATATATATATATATATATATATATATATATATATATAGATATATATTGATATATTGAATACTAATAAGTATACTCGTTCTTAAACGTAGTGAAAATAGTGTTATAGAAACGAGTGCATGATTTAGAGCAGAATTTCAACTTATAACACGTACGTTATAAATTGAGCAATATATATTGCCATTTGCGTCGATATCGCTACTAGACGTATCGCGTAAATTCTTGTAAAAATACTATGCACACGTAACGCGATACGTTTTGAGGTAATAACTGCACAGAATAATATTACGTAGAAATTAGATACTCGATTGCCTGCATCTACATAGTACGATTTTGTACTGCGGTATTATATGTATATAACTACATAAAAGTATTTTAATTCAATAAACGAGATCCAATGTTTAACATGGCAATTAATATGTCACAATAGCTGGCTGAGGTTCCTTTAAACCAAGGATATCCATAAGTACGCGAGCGGAGTCTCGAGCTATCTCTTCGTTATATTCCGGTGCATCGGACTTCGCAATGAAGTTCGTCATCTTATCGATTAATTTTTCGTGCATGTCGCTCATCTCATTTATTTCTACATTTCTCAAGGAAATTATTGACTTAGTGGAGATGCTTTTAGTATCCTTCGATTTAATATTAGCTTTTTCTAGATCGAGCGCGCGTTGCGCTTGCACCTGACCCAACTTTGCCGCCCTGGTGAAACAGGTGCGCGCGGTATCAATATCGACCGGTAAGCCGCCCTTTCCTTGAGCGTGGTAAACTCCCAAATTATACAATGCCTCTGCATGATCGTAATCCGCGGCATCATTGTAATATTTTGCGGCCTGGAGAAAAATCACATTTTTATACATGTCTCAGGAGCATATCCCGCATTTCTTTCAAATGTGTGTCTTTCGTAAATCAATACAGGTGTGATAACTTATAATCTTTCCCATTTCTTGTCATTTTCAATTCATGCATGTATATTTTTTTTTTTGTTTAAATCAGATAATTTAGAGGCAATGTTTAGGACTCCAAGTGCAAAGTATAGAGCGTACCTTCTCTAGATCTGCTAATGTTCCAATACCTAATTCATAACACAGAGCTAAATTGAACATACTGCCAGGAGATGATAATTTGGCGCCTCGTGAAAAATGCGTCCAAGCATCTTTATAACGTTTCTCTTCCAAAGCTTTTATACCGTAACGAAATTCATATTCTCCTAAGACTATTTTATGGATGTTTTTAAATTCATCGGTTGCTTCTTTGAGTGCCTGAGGATATAGAAAATCTATAGGGATATGGGATTTTGTAATTGTCTTGATGTATACAGAGGAAGAATAAAAGAGTTTATTTGAAAAAAACAATTGCAGAGAGGATTAATATATTAGTTATCCTTTAATCTAGAATATTTTTATGAATGCTTTTACAGTGAATTTGACCGAGTACATTATAAATTTTAATTCCCTGGTAAAATACATATATTTACGCGTGAAAGTTATTAAATATATATTTAATTCTATATATAACTCAAGTTTTATATGTGATTTATTTCATTGAAGATGTAATCAAATTTATTTCTACTACAAATGGAAAGCATTTTCAACAAAGCAACTATTATTATTTGTTAATAAATTACTGCATAGGAAATAAAGTAATACCTAATATTTGAATTTTTTGTCTCTAGGTACAGGAAAAAAATAATAATTTATTATGAAATAAATATGTCATCAATTTTTACCCTAATTTAAATTTGATCTATTTACTTCCAACCTATTGTTATATAGTATAACCTCTGCAAAATAACATTCTCACCTCTTCCATAGTAAGAGGACCAAATGGCCTCTCTGTATGCCATTGCGAGTGTGAATTTTGTAAGTTGCTATTGTTGCTATTATTCACACATTTGGTAACTGGTAAGATATTTGCAACACTTGACTTGAATTGCAAAGTTTTTATCTGAGTGAGCAAGTTGTTCACTCCAGTATAATATAATTTCCTCTTTCTGTCATTCTTATCTGAATCAAAGACTCTTTTCTGAAGACAAAGCGACTGGCACACAACCCATCCAACAGCCAATATACTGGACTAATGGAAAATATATTCTGTTAGCTATTTAGTAAGGAGTTTGCTAAGATGTATGATATTATAGCACTTCAAGTCATAAATGTCATAATTAAAATTATAGCATTTATGCATTGAAGAGATATTTACCCAGCCGATGGCTTCTGGCCAACTGTGTCTGGTATCCCATTTATAATCGCGCTCTTTGTCTTTAGCATCGGCACTCTTTGCGGATCCACAAAAACCTTTGTTCCAACCAAGGTAAATCGGAGCAAGACAGCTTTGTTGGCATGTTACATTTGTTTTGACTTCGTTCTTTGCGTTGTCTTGCGATGGTTGTGAATACACGTTCGTGCGACAGGCACGTCGTTCAAACGTTTCTCGGATGCCACGAGTTATAATCTTCCACATTTTCTTTTCTTTTTGTCACGTATGTATCAGGAAGACTATGTTATAATAAAAATTAAGGCCTATTGGGATAACTATTGAGACGCAATTCGGCACCTTACGCCGAATCTCACAAAGTCTCACCTACGTTCACTACGCTACCTAACGAGAAAAAGATTAGTGTTCGAAAGTATCGATACGACTATCGATACGTATCGATATGCCTTTAGATACGAATCGATATGCTTTTTCCTATTATCTGAGTATCGTCCGGAGTATCGATATTTTATATGCGTCCTTCTGCACGGTGGAAATAATGGATATTTACGATAATTAAAGTAAGGACCTTCACATAGAAATTGTCGTAACTGTAACCATAAACTTAAGCTAAAGAACCAATTAGTATATTGCTATAGATTTATATATTCCAAAAGACTATAAAAGTGACACCAAGTTTTATGTCAGGCCGGTATTCATAGTCAGATCTTATATTGAAGACCGCGTTATGGCTCCTGCACACAGGACGCGGTAATGCTTGCCGCACGGTGAAAGTTCGCGCGACAGCCAATCAATATGCTGCTTTCCGTAATAACCTTCTAGCTCTTACGGAAAAACAACATATTGATTGGCTGTCGCGCGGTTTTCCGCCGCGCGGCAAGCATTACCGCATCCTGTGTGCAGGAGCCATTACAGCTATTGTAGACGAGCTAAAGGCCAAATCACATTTGCGATTGGCGATTGACAATTAAAGATTAGATTTTAACGAATCAACAAGCTTCAGCCTTGGTTTGCTTTGTTCCAATTGGTCAAGTTCCAATCTTCAATCGTCAATCATCTATCGCCAATCGTTAATGTGATTTGACCTTAACTTTCGGCCTAGCCGCCGTTACGATCAGACGTGTTCGGACAAGTTCGGACATTGAGATCTTTGGAACGTTTGCTTTGCAATCTTCTTGGAGTTCGATTCTCTAACTAGTTGCATATACGTAAATTTTACTGCACAGGTTTAATCATACCATAAAATAGGTGCGCAGTAAAACTTACGTATAGAAATCAGTTAGAAAATCGAGCCCCTGGGTTTTATATCACGATATCATTCTTTCAAACAACTTAGTTGATTCTTATTAATCTTTATTCTTATGGCTCCTGCACAAAGGACGCGGTAATGCTTGCCGCGCGACGGAAGTTCACGCGACAGCCAATCAATATGCTACTTTCCGTAATAACCTTTTAGCTCTTACGGAAAAACAACATATTGATTAGCTGTCGCGCGGACTTTCGCCGCGTCTTGTGTGCAGGAGCCATTATTTGGTTTGTTCTTTTGCCTGCACTGCTACACTGGTGCAATAAGTTAGAGAGAGACAAATATATATTTGTCTCACTCTAACTTATTGCACTAGTGCAGCAGTGCAGAGCGAAAGAACAGACCAATTGACTTGGAGTGGATTGGGGGGGATATGTCTCTTTGAAAATCCCTATACTATATGTATATGTAACCATATACTGAGAGAAAGAGAGAGAGAGACGAGCTTTTATCATTCTAACCTATTTGCGTGCTCAATGGCACGCGATTTACACGTGTATACGTTTACTTAAAAAATTTACAATTTAATTCTTAGTTAAGATGGGGAAGAAAACAAAGATTGGGAAGCAGAGGAAAGACAAGTATTATCAATTAGCCAAGGAAACAGGTAATAAATAATGTTAATCATTATAATACTTTAGGTAATTATACAGTTTACACTCTTTACCCCTGATTTTGACGAAAAAAAATATTCACAATTGACATATTTTTCAAAAGCAAAAAACTTTTTTATTTGGAAAAATCGCTGCTCTCTACTACGAAGCGAAATATTTATTGACAAAGTTGATCACTATTAAGGTTAGGGGCAATTATTCAGTTTATACACATCACCTCCTACATCGATAAAAATATGCTCAATCGTCGTGCTTTTGTATGTAGAATAAGAATCTGGCAGAAATACTAATCATACTAATTAACTTTGTCGATTAATTTTTCGCTTTGTAGTAGAGAGCGATGATTTTTCCACATAAAAAAGTTGTTTGCCTTTAAAAAGCGCGCCGATTAAATATTTTATCGTTAAATTCGCGAGTGAAGAGTAAACTGTATAATTATCCATTATTTAAACTCAACATTGTGTTTAAATTGTGCTAAAATAGTAGATCAAAATGAAACATTTTTTTTTATTTAGGTTATAGGTCACGTGCTGCCTTTAAATTAATTCAGTTAAATCGAAAGTATGAATTTCTTCAAAAATCTCGAGTATGCATCGATCTGTGTGCAGCACCTGGTGGCTGGATGCAAGTCGCCAGACAAAATATGCCAGTATCATCTATAGTTGTAGGCGTAGACTTATTTCCCATAAAGCCTATACCAGGGTGTATCAGCCTTACAGAGGATATTACAACAGATAAATGCAGAGTGGCTATCACACGAGAATTGAAAACATGGAAAGCTGATGTTGTTTTAAATGACGGAGCCCCAAATGTAGGAAAAAATTGGCTTCACGATGCTTACCAACAAGCTGTTCTAACTTTAGCTGCTATAAAAGTAGCTACTCAATTTCTACGAGCTGGTGGTTGGTTTGTGACAAAAATATTTCGATCTAAAGATTATCATCCATTAATCTGGGTGTTGAAACAATTATTCAAGAAGGTATTAATGTTACTCTAGACATATTTATCAATCATCATCATAAGTAATTGCATATAAAGTAAGTAGAATTTTAAAATCTACAAATTCTTCTCAAAATGGAATTGAAAAATTAAAGATAAAACTAGTTGTAAGATGGACAAAAGATTATACATTCAGTATACTGTTGAATTAAATTTAAGTATTTTTTTGTTTTCATTTGAATTTGGAGTTACAAATAAGCAATTACTTATGGAATAACTGAAACTTGTCAAAAATCTAACAATTAACTGCGATTCGTTACCATCATGGTTTTAATTACAGGTACATGCTACTAAACCTCAAGCTTCACGTAACGAGTCCGCGGAAATTTTTGTTGTTTGTCAATATTATATTGCTCCTGACAAAGTGGATCTTAAATTTTTTGATCCAAAATACGTGTTCTCTGAATTAGAAATGCAAACTACAAACAAGATAAATATCTTCCATCCAGAAAGGCAGAAGAAATCTAAGGCCGAAGGATATCCTGAGAACGATTACACGCTATATCATAAGTTGTCAGCAAAGGAGTTTATCGCTTGTGACGACGCAGTGGGAGCTTTGCAGAGTGCTTCCGAAATAGTCATCGATGACGAAGCCATCGATAAACACGAGAAAACAACAAGAGAAATTAGAGAATGTTGCAAAGATATCAAAGTACTCGGTCGAAAGGATTTAAAGCTGTTACTCAAATGGTGGAAGGCATTAAAAGAGGTACAGTCGGATGAGAAAAAAGAAGAGGACGGATCTACGCTTGAAGATCAAGCCGCGCCTGCGACTATTAGTCTGGAAGAGCAGGAGGATCTGGAAGACGCGGAAATCGAGAAACAAATTTCCGAGCTCAGAGATACTGAAGCGAAAGAACTGAAACGCAAGAAAAAAAAAGTCCACAAGGAGAGACAAAAACTGAACGAACGCCTCAATTTGAAAATGATTCATAAAGGTGACGAGGGACCTAAATTGGAAGGAGACGATTTGTTCAATTTAAATCAGATACAAACCTATCAACATTTGAAACAAGTTACGGATCAAGCACCCGACATTGTAGCGGAGAGCGAGGAGGACTCTGACGACGAAGAAAATGTCAAGCCGAAGACTGTTCGTTATGAGAAAGATGTAAGACACTTGGACAGTGAGGGTTTATATTACAAGACGGAAGATAGCGAGGATACTGACAGTGATGCTAACTCGGATGACGACCCAGATGGTGAAATATCTGGATTAGGTATTATTCTTCTCTCTCTCTCTCTGTCAAATATTAATTTTTGAATGATATTCTCTTCTAGCTGTTTCTAAGATATTTTTTTCTATATCGTATAATTTTATCACGGATATTTTCCACTTATTCTTTAATTTAATTACATAGTAATAATAATATAATAATTTACAAGACAAACTACAAAGTTACTTTTGCGAAATAGGTCTAGACGATTCGGAGGACGAAAGTACGAAGAGACTGCCAAAGAAAAAACAGGAATTTAATGACTCTAGTAATAATCCATTGCTAACTGATCTAGACTTCCGAGACAAGAAAACAAAACAGATTCATAAAGCGGAGCTTTGGTTTGAAAGAGATGTGTTTAAAGATTTGGTGACCGAGGACGATGAAAATTATGAATTGGACAGAATGATTGAGCTATACAAGAAGAAAGGTGGACATATTCTTGGAGAAGAGAAGAAGGTAGAAAACGATGAGGACAAAAAAGAAAAACGTGAAGACAACGAGAGTTCCGAGGATGAGTCCGATTATGATATGGAAGAAGTAATGAAGTCTAATAAGAAGACGAAGAAGATTGGTGGAAAAGATGGTTTTGAGATAGTACCTCGAAAAGAAGGTAAGCAAACTTTCATTTGATAGAGAATTTCACTGATTGATACACTAAATAACTATTAATAATCACGTCATTTTAAACATTCGTTTCTGATCAATTAGAAAAAAAATCGACGAAAAAGAGGAAATTGACTGCAGAAGATTTAGCACTCGGCTCATTGCTGATTCAAAGTAAAAAAACCCGAAGAGACTTGATCGACACATCTTGGAACAGATATGCATTTAACGACGAGAATTTGCCGGACTGGTTCGTGAAGGACGAAGAGAAGCACATGAAGAAAGAGACACCTGTACCTATAGAATTAGTAGACGAATATAAGAAAAGAGTCGAGGACGTAAATGTCAAATCGATCAAAAAAGTGATGGAAGCTAAGGCAAGGAAAAAGAAGCGCGCGATTCGCAAACTTGAGAAGGCTAAGAAGAAAGTGGAGGCGTTGATGGACAATACGGACGTTAGCGACAGGGAGAAGGCCAGACAAGTTGCAGCGTAAGTACCAGTTATCAAAATGTCTAATCCCATCTCGATATATGTTATCTCGATATATGACACATCTAATTCTATCTTTCGTCTAATTTAGGCTGTATAAAAAAGCTACCAAGGAACCGAAGAAGGAAATTACGTACGTCGTTGCGAAGAAACATTTGACGCAGAAACGCGCCGTCAGGCCTCCTGGTGTGAAAGGTCGATACAAAATAGTGGATCCGCGAATGAAAAAAGATATACGCACAGCGAAAGCGAAAGAAAAGTCTAAGGGCCGCGGGAAGAAACATCGAAGTGGAAAGACTTCAAGAGTAAAAGCCAAAGCTATGAAAAGAAAGAGAGTCAAGTAGCTTTTATCTCTTTTATAGAATAGAAATTATTTTTATAATTATTTCATCTAAACATTTGTACGATACAATACTTGCGTTGTTTGTTCAATTTTAAAGATACGATACTCTATTTAACGCCAAACTTTAAAATTTTTAGCTTACAAACAGGTCAAATACATTAGACGAGCAACAATGTATAATATTTTTATTTGCTATAGAATCGTACTATTTAAAAATAAAAAGTCATCTAACACATTGAACTCCATATATCTGCCTGACCTGTCATTGGCCATGTTCTATTTTTACTGCTAGTACTGAAAAATCTACAATTTTCGTCACATATACTATAGATTTTCAGTAGTGGCAGTAAAAATGGAACACGGCCTATGAGTTATACCATGCATTCAATTCTCGCCCTAGACAGTAGCAGAAACTGTGAGAGTCCTTGCACAATGCCAGACTACAGGCAATAGGAATAAGTATTAACCAATAGGAACAGGGAATAGAAATAATTGACCAATCCGAATTCCTATTCCCTGTTCCTATTGCCTATTACCTGGCATTCTGCAAGGGCCTTGACGCTCTATGCATAATGCCAGGCAACAGGCAATAGGAATAGACATAAAGCCCTTTGCAGAATGCCAAGCGACAGACAATAGGAACAGAGAATAGAAATAATTGACGAATCCGATTTACTATTGCCTAGGTTGTTCTTTCAAGTTGAACTTCGTGCATTGGTTCAAGAAGAGTACATTAGTGCGTTCTTTCTAGCAGAAGTAACGTCCGAGGTTACTATTCTTTCCAACAATGCAGCAGAACTCAATGCAATGGTGCAACAGTTCACTGAACTTTTTGCACTGGATCTGAAGCTGTTACAAGCAATGCAGTGCAGTACAAGAGCAAAAGTTACTATACCAGTGCAGGTAGTTCAGGTAAAAAGAACAAATGGAAGAGATGAATATTGCATATGAAGATGGAAGAGATGAATATTGCAGAAAAGGGATGGTGGTGGTAATATCCTAGATAGGTTCTGCGTACATCTGAGGTACATTAACGCAGTTCAATGAATTTATCTGAAAAGTTATTTGTGTCTAAAATTATGTAGTTTCCAGCACTATGACGTTCTTTTCCATCCTGGCTGTGTTTAGGGAGACGCTATTTAGCGCTATGAGCGTCTTCTGTCCTTGTTCAACTTTTCATGAACAAGCAAGGACGGAGCACACTCATAGCGCTAAATAGCGTTTCTCCGAACGCAGTCCTTATCTGACATGTCTGCATCGAGTGCAGACCAATCCTATAAACTTTCGCTGTACTCGCCAGTTCCAGTTCCGAACCAGTGCAGTTACAGTGCAGCACTAGTTCAGTTAAAAAGAACAAACTTCTAGTGTCGGGCTATGTTGTTTCCTGCACTATGGCGTTCTTTTCCATTCTGTCTGGCATGTCTGCACTAGAATTACTATAAGCAGAGTTTGGCCAACAACTGTGATTTCGTCAAAATCCTGGGAGAGAGAGGGATCTGTCTCTCCTTTTCTATCTCTACTTCACCTAAACTATTGTGAATAGTGTAATACGGTGTATAACTATAATCATGTAATACGGTGTATAACACGTTTTGTTGTATTCCGATTAAAAATTTATAAAAATTCTACTATTCGTATTAATAAACGATATTATAGTAAATGTCAAGTCAATGATTTACCGATAGACGTCGAAAAGACGTCGAATCGACGTCGAAATCGTCGAATCGACGTCAATTCGACGTTTTTTCGACATCTATCGGTAAGTCATTTCTCACTGGGTAATATTTATTTCTTAAGAGACGCAAGTATGTACACAACGTTCCTCTACATCCGCTAATCCGATCCATTCCTCACAGACACGATTTGGTAATCCGATTTAACTTTCTCTCTGAACAATTTACATCACCAAGATTATCATTTCGAATGGAAATTCGATTGCTACAGGTAAAAACCCAGTACTAGTTCCGAACCAGTGCAGTTCCAACGCAGCATTAATTCAGTTGAGAAGAAACCTCCTGTTGCCTGGCATTGTGCATAAAGCGTAAGACTTATAATTCTAACTTGTTTGAGTGTTGAATGACACGCAATTTACACGTGTATATACCTAGATAGATAAACTTGCGCGAGCAGATTTCGAGCAGAGCTTGCTATCAACTTTTGATGGCAAATAGGTAACAAATTTGAAGCAGGATCTGTTATATCAAATCTTGCTGCCAAATTGCCGTCAGATATGCGGCAGAGCTTGTTGTCGGATAATTGCTGCAGATTTGCAGCAAAAACTGTGCAGAGCTTGTAGCGAATTGAAGGCAAATTGGCGGCAGAAACCGCGCAGACCTTGCTGCGCTGCAAGCTTTGCGCGGTTTTTGCAAATTTGGCACCAATTGCCCGACAGCAAGATCTGTCGCCAAAACCGTAGCCTAATGTAGACACAGATGGCTATGATTTTGCTGTGGGTTTTTGATCAAATTTGCTGCCAATCTGCGCGGTCTGCGCTCAATTTGCTTACTGGGTTAATCATTATAACACTTTACTGTTTACCCAATGATCAAATATTGGATTATTGATATATTGGAGACTTTGGCTGTGTTCGGATAGTTCGCTGTCGCGCTACGAGACGCTAACGCTATAAACACTATTCGGGGAGTCAATAGTGTGATAGCATTAGTGTGCTATCCGGACGCGGTGCGCTAATAACAATAGCGTTCGGAGAGCTTGTTGACACACTATGAGACGCTAATGCTCATTTGCGCTTGCAAGTTTAATATGAATGGAGAAAATATTGATTTCCGTTGCAACAAGCTATAATTAAAAATGGTATTGTTGCAATTTTGCGAGAACATGTTGACTTTTCGTCGTTAGAAAGTGATGACGATAAAGTGGAATATGCTATGCACGTGGTGGATACACAGATATCTATACTCAACTAGATTATTATCACACCATCATTACATATAGCATGGCTTGCGTCCGATAGAGTTTCGGTATATGCGAGAAAATGGTCGTTACCGCCACATATTTTCACTACGTTTAGTCATAAAATTCATTTGTTGATAATGAGAAGAGCAACGTCCAATATCATTTATTTTTTGTTGCGACATTTTTTGATGCAATAAGATGCTGGCATTTTGGTCTTACGACAATAATTTAATGGCCACGCTGACTCATATTGTAAGATACACAAGTGACACGCGTCACATACACAGGACCGCCGCCATTTTCTCGCATACAACCGAAAATCTCATGCGACGCAAATCCGAAGCCTTCTACCTAGACATCTGTGGGTGGGTAGCATATAATATAAGCGGAAATGCATATAACACATGTATACTTTCACAATTCAACGGAACGAAAACATAAGGTCTATTTAATATACTCATAATTGTACGCGTAGCGAACTAAGAACACTATGAGTGCTATGAGCGTTCGATGTCACCTTGTAAATGATAGCGCAAGATAGCGCAAGTGATGACGTCACTCTGTTAGAGTTATGAGTGTGCTATGACTATTCGAGGAGACACTTTTTGTCGCTATGAAATCGATAGTGACGTCACTCTAAAAGTAGCGTGACGGCATCACTCGCGCTATTTTTCGCTGTCATTTTCGAGGTGAAGCGCCGAACGCTCATAACGCTCAGCGTTCTTAGTTAACTACGCGAACAATTACGAGTCTATTTTAAACAAGTCTATTTTAAACAGACTTTATTTTTTCATCCCGTTGAATTGTTGAAAGTATATACATGTGTTATGTACATTTCGGCTTATATTATATGCTATTAGCCACGTGCATAGCATGTTCCACTTCATCGTCATCACTTTCTGACGATGAAAAGTCAACAAGTTTCCGTAAAACTGCGACAATACCATTCTTAATTATAGCTTGTTGCTACGGAGATTAATAGTTTCTCCATTAATCTTGCAATCGCAATAGGTCATTAGCGTCTTACAGCGTGTCAACGAGCCCACCGAACGCTATCGCTATTAGCCGACCGCGTTCGGATAGCACGTTAACGCTATCGCGCTATTGACTCCCCGAACGGTGTTTATAGCGTTAGCGTCTCAATTTGAAAATGATTCATAAAGGTGACCAGGGACCTAAATTGGAAGGAGACGATATGTTCAATTTAAATCAGGTACAAACCTATCAACAATTAAAACAAGTTACAGATCAAGCACCCGACATTGTAGCGGAGAGCGAGGAGGACTCGAACGACGAAGAAGGTATCAAGCTAAAGGCTATTCGTTATGAGGAAGATGTAGGACACTTAGACAGTAAGGGTTTATGTTACAAGACGGAAGACAGTGAGGATACTGACAGCGATGCTATGTCGAATGACGACACAGATAGTGAAATATCTGGATTAAATATTAATGTTAAATTAATATTTAACATTAATATTAATGTTAAATTAATATTAATAATGTCTAACCTTACTGTCTAAGTCTCCTACATCTTCCTCATAACGAATAGCCTTCAGCTTGATACCTTCTTCGTCGTTCGAGTCTTCCTCGCTCTCCGCTACAATGTCGGGTGTTCTAGGCATTATTGTAAGCTCTAACTGCTATAATTTTTGTGTCGAGACCGATGAACATCGTATCAAGCTCTCTAATCGCTCACTTAGTGATGCGGCGAAAGAAGCTCGCTCGAGCTAAAAAGCTGCGAGAAAAGATAAAGAAGATGAAAATTTTACTAAAAGACTACTTTATGGTCCTGGGATCGCAGATTAAAGATAAATTCACTAAAAGTAAAAAATTTCAATTGTTAACTTAAAAATTAACATTCGGAACTTTAAACGCGTTTTTCTCAAAACAGTATTTTTAACCAATTTACTTCAAATTTTAATAGTATTTAAAAAATTAAATTTTCTAAAGAAATACGTAGGATTTTTTTGATAAGTTATACATTTTTTAAGTTACAGTTGATTTTACTCGATTTTTTTCGTAAAAAAATAGAATTTTTTCTTTTAAACTCCGCCATTTTGTCAAAAATTAATATTTTCAAAAACGGCTACATTTTTCTCTAAATATTGGAGTAAAGAAAATTAAAAAATTTGTTTTTTGTTTTAGACAAAAAATTACGGCACTTATGCTACTAGCCGCGGATCATCTTGCCAAATCGACTGTCTCCTTCACGCTGCTGCAGATCTACCATTTTGTAAAATCTAATTATGAAAAAATTATTTTTTATACTTTTTGACATATCTAATAAAGTTATCAAACTCATTTTTTAATAGTACAATTCAGTAAATGAAAAAAAATTATTCCCAAATATAGATCTCATTTTCAATCGGTTACATAGGTGTTACCTCTTAAACTCTTCAAAAAGAGCATTTAAAGAGCTCATGCTCTCAACGATGCTCACTGGGTATAGTATAACTCTATATGAATACTCTAAAAAGTTCTGAGGAACTCAATCATGATGCATGTAACTTCCTAAATCATTCTTATAGTATTCTTCCATGAATTCCTAAAGAAGTATAATTCAGGAAAGGAGAAAACTTTAGGAACACTTAAATAATTCATCGTACTTTCTGGACAGTAGTTATTTTGAACAACTGCCAGACCAGTGCTCGAAATTATTTTCATTTTCGAGGCAATTTTCAGGAGCTATGCCTACTACTTCCGCGTGTCGCGTGATGAATCACGCAATTGGTGGTCGTGGCTTTGCGCCTCAGGATCGTTGATATCATGAGGCGTATCTATGAGATGCCTACCAAAGATGCGTTCGGGAAGCGCAGAGCCACGATCATCGATTGCGTAATCTGTCACGCTACAAGTAGAAGTAATAAAGGTAGCTCCTGAAAATCATCTCAAATATGAAAATAATTCCGAGTACTGTTTCAGACAATATGAGATGTGACGTCCAGGTATAACATTATTAATAATAGATACTTTAGTATTTCGTTTCATTTCTTTCCTATTGGAATCCTTTCTATTCGTAACTGGCGCCAAATAGTGGGAAATTATTCAAGGTTGAAATTATATGCAGAATAAGGGTGAAATTATATGCAGTAAAAGAACTGCGGAATATATATAGAGTATGTCATAGAAGCAACCAATCAGCAAAAAGCGACATAGCGCTGATTGATTGCTTCTATGTATGCTTCTGTTGTATGCTTTTGTTTCATAGATTTTATAGCAGTAAAAGATATTACTGCTTACACAAAAGAATAAGAAAAATAAAAATAAATAGTAGAATTAGTTAAATAGTGGAATTTGTTAACCAATTATGTGTTGCAAGAATAAAAAACAAGAAATATTTAAAATTGCTATATCTATATGAGAAAACATACAGTATGTGAATATACTTTTAACTTTTTTTGTGTTATTAAAATATAAATTCACATAAACGTTCACGTTGAGAGAAAAATGTATGATATTTGAAATGGCATTACTATAATGGCATAGTAAAAAGATTAGATAGTTAGGAATATCTTTTTTATAGTAAATGTCATCATAATGTTTATAATATTTACAATATAAGCATAGTATAACTAACTCATGAAAACTTGTAAAAACTATAAAAAAGATATTCCTAATTATAATCTTTTTATTATGCTATTATAGTTCCAAATATCATACATTTTTCTCTCAGTGCGGAACTTCTAATTATTATTCGCTGTGTCGAAAGCCAAAGCTATGAAAAGGAAGAGAGTTGAGTAGCTTTTATCTCTTCTATAGAATAAAAATGATTTTTATAATTATTTATAATTATT
Source organism: Odontomachus brunneus (assembly GCF_010583005.1). Lineage (NCBI taxonomy): Eukaryota > Metazoa > Arthropoda > Insecta > Hymenoptera > Formicidae > Odontomachus > Odontomachus brunneus. Next base: position 40,351 of record NW_022639626.1, on the reverse strand, counting down.
TTATCTAAATATTATATCTAAAGATTTATATCTAAATTATTATATCTAAAGATTTATAATTATTTGATCTAAATATTCGCACAATGCAATATTTGCATTGTTTGTTCGCGTCCATTAATAAATAACTTTATCACAGCAACTTTAAATTCTTATGTTCCGGATTTCATCCCATTTGAATAATTATTCTATCTGTTTTTCATTTCGCATATTTTCTTCTCCGTTGAAAATCGTCAGAGATATTGTACGGTAAACATTCTCGCGCAGAAAGACGTATAAATTATTCGTGAGGAGATAGGTCGCAGAATCTACATCTAGATATTGTTTACACGTGAACGTCCAACACACTGTGCGTGAATACGGTAGAATACGCTGCGCTAATAAATAGTCGCAGAACATGATCTTGTTCGCCGTGCACGAGATTAGTCGAAGCTGTCCTCGTTTTATTTCAGGCAATTCTGTTTTGTGCATAATGTCGCTGAGCGTAAGAATAATCCGGGCCGCTCGATCCGCAACAAAATAAACGGTAAAAATGTTTGCGATTGCGAATTGCGCGTTAAGCAATCGGCAGGAAAGCGTCATTTAGACTTTAATCGCAGGCGCAAATGTCGTTACGCAAAAGGCGTATTCGTCGGGAAATAGGCTTCCGAACTTTGACGTAATCTTACGAAATGTTTCGCGTATATCGCGGGCAATGTGTAAATCCGCCCCTCCATTCACCCGGCGATGTGGCGCACCCTCCCTTCGCCCTCCACTCTAAAGCTCCGAGCCGACGTAAACCTCCCATCCTTTCCCCTCTCCTGCCCTCTCCTCTCCTCTCCTCTCCTCTTCTCTTCTCTTCTCTCCTCTCCTCTCCTCTCTCGCCGCGACGGGCTTATTTCTCGACTCTGTTCCGCGTATCGAACATCCCGATGTAATGTACGGGTCGGTCGGCTGCGTAGCGTCGGGACGCCGCGGTCGATGTCAAGGACAAGGCCGATGGCATCTATAAAGACCGCTTTCGCGTCGATGCACCGTCATTCGCGAAAGTAGCATCGAAAACGATTTCTGTGGATGTGGGCGCCAAGATTCGTCATCGAGCGAGAGCGCGATATCGCGTGAAATATAGAGCGGATCGCGCCCGCGACGTGTCTTCCCCAGTCAACAGCGAGCATATCACATCTATGTCATAATCTCGCACTCGACGATGTAAACGCAATATAACACATGATGATGTAATTAATGCTCTGTATTGGGTATACCGCATACATACGCCGTTGCCGTTGTCGCGGAAAGCAATTTTATGCGATCGTTAGCGCATAAAGCGCTAATAGTGGCTGCGTTTTGCAGAGAAAGTCACTTTGCAACTGTGGCAAAATTCGTGAATCTTACCGGTATATGCAATGAAGTAACATATACCAGAAGTAGCATATATCAGTCGGATTTACAAATTTCGCAACAGTTGCAAAGCAACTTTTTCCACTGAATGTAACCAAAGATGCGAGATTCCACCGACCAATAATACTTTGAATTGAATAAATACGGTAAAAAAAAAAAAAAAAAAAAA
>NW_022639626.1:35393-38689 GCF_010583005.1 Odontomachus brunneus | reverse complement strand
TTTGAATTGAATAAATACGGAAAAAAAAAAAAAAAAAAAAAACAAAAAACATATGTCGTTTAATTTACGTTCGTCTGTTCCTGGCTACTTTGTCGTGCCAATTGCCGGCGTATATCGACGATGCATTTGATCGTTGCAACTGCGTAGCTACGGCGGCCGATGTCAAGGCCGATATATAGTAGAGGCGGCTTATATCGCCAGCAAATTGACGCATCGCCGTGCCGATATTGGGGAAAAAGGATTCGACCTAAATGGCGCGTCGTCCCAAATAGCGACACGCTATTGCGCGCAGATATAATTCGCGCGAGTACTCGGAATCGCGGTATCTCGCCTCTTACTCTTCGATGCACCTGCGGCGGCACGTGCCACCGCTTCCTGCACAACGGCGGATCCGATTGCACGGAGAAGCTGATATTTAATTACGGAGCGGCTCGATCGATACGTTCAGTTTGGTAAAAGCTGCAGATAACGGGCGAATAAATCCGCAGCGCGGATCGCGTTGCTGCACTTTAGCCCCGGACGGAACAAAAATATTCCAGACGCAGTGTAACACCCACTTGTTACTGCCTGTTTATCGCGAGTCAGCTTTGCATGCAGCGCCGCGCGAATCAGCGATCGCGATCGCTTCGATTGGCGCCGTCGTACATACATGCCGAGTGTAGGAACGGAATTTTAAAATCGATCAAATCAGCGGGCGAGACTTTATGAACTTTCGATTGTAACATACTCGAACCGAGCCACCTTCACGCTTCTCTCCTCCTCCTCCCCCCTCCCCTCCTTCCTCCTTCCTCTTCCCCCCGTTATGTCCGACGACGTTTCGTATTTCTTAGAATACGACGTGAAAACGCGGCGGTGTATTTGTGTATCTACACGTGGTAGGCGCTTACGTCAAGGGCGACCTCGACTTTCCACCGTCTCTAATCTGCGCGAGAATCGGTCCGAGACAACCGTTTTGTTCGATCATGCGACTTTAGTCCGGCAGCGGCGCGACTTTGTTGTCCGTATCTCTCGAAATTAGACGTCCCACCTATTTTTAGCGCGCGACACAGAGTCGCCCGTTTAATGAATTTATTCACAGAACCCCACGCGGACGCTTTATTGCAGTCTCGTTCGGGTATCCTGCAGTATCCTTTGCGCGTTATCCTTACGTTATGTTACGATTAACATTACGAGCGTAATGGCGATGCGCTCGTATCTAAAGAATGCCGGGACGTCGCCGCTGTGTACACGACAGCACTCTGCGGGCTTCAAATTGTCACGAACGCGACGGACGAACGCGATTAATCGCGCAAATGTAACGACTGAACTTATTTCAGACTCACAATCGACGTCGCACGCTCCTTATAACGTCATGAGGCGTTTTTTCGTTTCGTGACTACGATAGCGTTTGGTTGGTTAGTTTGGCTAGACGGCTTTTCCCCGTTCGTTCGTCGTTCTGGGCATCCGTTCGCGAGCCTCCTTCGTCGTTCTCGGGAATACGGTTGATCACGATCTCCCAAGCTAATGATCACGATTTGGCGCTCACCCGCCGCTTCACACAGATATTCCCGATACCTGTCGCACTCGCGATGTACTCAGGACGCGGATCGACGCGAAACGTTCGCCGTTTCGCAGGCGGTATCGCGACGTTACGCCGAAAGAAGGCACTGCTTTTTCTCGACAAATTTGAAACAATAAGATGTCTCTAGGGAGTATCTGTACCACCTGGGCTATCTAGCCCTATGATTGGTCAATGCTCTCGCACTATGGCGATTAGTGAATCGCGAGGGCGCCTGAATAGCCACGGTGCGATGCGTATAGATGTCAGTGCGTATTAATGTGAAGTGCATCGCGTCTTCTTGATTTTTCGTAGTTCGGCAGTTATGGGCGCGGAACCGACGCGATCGTGGGAGACATCGCGCGTAGATCACGGGCAATCCGCTTGTCTCGGGTACGTCGCAGTCGTGGCGAACATCGGGAATGCCGTATGAGCGTCGTAGAGAGGTGATTCGACTGGGCGTAAACCAACACCGCGAAAACGATGAGACGACCACGGCAGTACAACGGCCGGTGAGTGATAATGGCGTCATTTATTGCGTCGCGACGAATGCGAGCGAGTTATAGGAATGCCGTGTAAAGTGACGGCCGAGTGTAGTCAGATCGCGACGATCAGCTCGAACTGCTGTGTTTTCTCAATCGATAAGTGTGTCCGTGAACAAATACCCGGAACGAGCGAAGTTGCGGATAAAGACTCCGCTATCGATCGCGATCCAGTAATTTCGAAATTGCTCATTATATTCGGCTTTGTCTTGAGCGGGTTTAGATCGTGCCTATGAGCATTTGAGTCTTACAATGCTTCTCGTAGAGGATAAAATCTTTGTTACAGCTTCTCGAAGAGGGGAGAAAAGCAAATATTCTATAGCGAGTGAGTAGGATAGAGCGAGCGAGCGAGTGAATGAATGAGTGAAACAGAGCGAGACGAGACGAGTGAGTGAGACGGGGTGAGCGGATGAGTGAGATCGAGCGAGTGAATGAGACAGAGCGAGCGAGTGAGCAAGAAAGAATGAGAGAAGAATAGAACGAGCGAATGAACAGGAGAAAGAGAGAGAGGGATAGAGAGGTAGAGGTGCAGAAAAAGCGAGGGAAGAAAGGAGCGAAAGAGAAAGAGAGGGGGAGGGGAAGAAAAGAACGAGAAAGAGAGTGAGGGTGCGGGTAATTGAGGATCGTTAACGCGTCCTCGAGGGAGATCGAGCGAGTGGCTGGATCTCTCTGTTTACCCTCCGCCCCTCCGCTTGGCCTCCGGCCGCGCGGTACCGCGACGACCTTCAACCGATCAGGAGTGGATGGACCTTGTTCGCCAACGGGTCGTAGTATAAGGTCAAGGTTGTCGTTCCCGGCGTAACACGGGACGACGCGCGCGCGACCTCCGAGTGCATCGAGCGAACTGCGCGCGCACACGGCGTCTGCGTCGCGACGCTGGCCAGCCCTGCTGTCGTTCCGTCGCGAGCCATTGCCAAGGTCTCCGTTGGTCACGGGCAAATCCGTTATACGCGGTTGCTCGTCGAGAGCAGCTCGAGGTCGACCACGATTGTCCTGGGGTAGGACGCGCGCTGTTAACCCTTCGTATGGCGGGCAATTTTTTGTCACGAGCGCGTAATACGAACGAGACACACACGGTTGGTGGGAGAAGGTGGAGGGAGCTGTCGAGGTCGCTAAATAGATTCCGTTAAACGACGCTCGCAACGTCGATGAATATTTTTCACTCTGTCGCACGTGCGCGCGACCCTCTCTCTCTCTCTCTCTCTCTCTCTCTCTCT
>NW_022639626.1:28507-35159 GCF_010583005.1 Odontomachus brunneus | reverse complement strand
CTCTCTCTCTCTCTCTCTCTCTCTCTCTCTCTCTCTCTCTCTCTCTCTCTCTCCCTCCCTCCCTCCTGTCTCCTTTTCATGCATGCGGAACAACAGATACGCATCTGTAACGTCTACGTTATCTCCCTTTTCTGCGTTGCTCGTCAAGAGTATTCTTATTGCGATGTAGCCGAGATCTGCGCCGTTAGTACGACGCGTGGAGAGGAGGCGGTAGAAGGTCGGAGGCTGAGGGTGAGTTGTTCGGGGACGAGCAAGTTCAAGGCTGCTCAGTCCGGGCCACGTCCGGGAAGGAAGGAGAGAGGGGGCACGTCCGGGCGTGCCAACGCAAATACAAATTCGTTTCGAGGACGGTCGAGTATCAAACAACAAATTCCATTCGCGAATTAACGAATTAGGGAGAGAGAAAAAGAAAAGGCACAGTTTTGTATGACTCTACTCGATTCTCTTCCTGCGCAGCGTCGACGAAAACACGAGAAATCAAACGAGAAATTAATATACTTTGTATACTTCGTGTACTTTGACGAATCAGAAAGTTTTATATCGTGATCGCGTTCTGTGTCGAGGTCATGAGATATTACGAAGGTGATATCAAAGCGACCAGTTGATCGACCGGTAGCGCAGTGCGCTTGATAAGACGTCATTGCGTGTATCAATTTGCCCGTTGCGTCATTATTCCGCGTAGTCTCTCTCTCGATTCCTGTTTAGTAATGATATCATCGAACGTCTCGTTATGAAGCGTACGTCTGTACCGAGCGCGCGTCAACTTGCAAAAAATTCTTGTGTATCGCGACTGACGCTAAATCGAGGTACAGTTCCTCGGAATGTTTTCAAGCAGCAATCGCGATCTATCTGCTGCCAGGCTCCGAAGGAAAGCACAGTAATCTATCGCGAATGCGAAAATCCTTCGATTTGATTTCTGCTTCGTCTACAACGAAGACGAAGAGCAAAGTGCGGTCAATCTAATAAATGATCTGTCTTAGAAGCGCAACTCCTTACCTCTAATAAGCTCTCGTTGCGGATATAGCGCGCCCCTTCTAGGCGTTGACGTTTTTCCTTGGACCTGGAAAATCCATTCGCCCTCCTTTCCTATTTTCCGCGTGGGACGTGCATTCGAGCGCGGTAACCTTGAACTTCATCGCTTCTTTCGCTCTCTCTCTCTCTCTCCCCATCTCTCTCTCTCTCTCTTAATCTCACCGTTTCTCTCTCTCGCCTGCGCGAACCACTGACGTCACGGCTATCGACCTGAAATCTCGAGGCTACATCTATACCTATACACGTGGGCGCATCAGCGCACCTATATGTCACTCGTATTATCGTTGCGATGCAATATACGAATGACACGTACAACGAGAGTTATTCCAGCTCGGCTTATTGTGCACGTTACCCATATGCACAAAAAGTTTAGATTTAATCGTACGTCTCCTCGCGGTTTAATTGGCTATAATACTTAAGTGTATTGTGTGAAGAAAAGAAAATCTTTAATGACAGTGAACACACCTGCAAACTTGAATATTTTTCATTATGATTCAGATAACGTGTGAAGCATTTCTGCAGCGAGTAATTTCTTTTTTTCCTGTCTATATATCACACTTAAGAATATATCTCCGCAATACAGAAAATTAGCAAAGAATTACAACTTGAATTGATTTCCAGGCAGAGCCGTGGTCCTTAGACGAGTCTGCTCGCCTCGTGTGTCTTCCGTGTTTTTTTGTATGATCAGATCATAAATCTTGTATTATTTTGGGCGCAAATCCTAAAGGATAAGCGCCGCTTTAAACCACATTTTAGCTGTTCCACTTCTTCCGTGTATCAAGGGATAAAGTAACTCGGAAAATGTCGAACAGATCGCGAATCGCTTTGTAGCGCGTTTTCTGTCTGCTTGGGATTCATTGCGACATTTGTAGAGCTGCGGCTTAGCAGAACTCGAGGAAAATCCAGCGTGTGTAACAGTTTCCCAATGTTTCCTCATAAATTATAAAACTTTCAAGGTGCAGAACGAATCGTTCGTCCACTGCAGCTGAAATGTCTCCTTACGTGTCGAACAGTCTCGAGAATAGTGATGAATTTTGATCGATATAGGAAAGAGTCAAGTTTTCCGCATCTTCCGACAATACGTCGGAAAATATGTATCGTCAGTTCGTGAGGGGAACGTGGCGTTAAATAATTTTACATTTGTAGCCTGGCGTGTAAACGGAACGTTTCCTTCGAGCCGCATCGATCGACGCGATTTTTGCAAAATTCGCATGTATTTCGCGGTCGCGTTTTCTTTCCCGACGTTTTCGCATCCAAGGTCGATTTCTCATTGAGCCGTTGTATTAATAGCAATCGTCACCGTCTAAAATCACACGGTTTGAATACACAAAGGAAACGCCGACAATCCCGGGAGAGGAGGGATCAGCGACAACGTTAGACATGAGAATTTCTAACAAGCCGACGCAGCTGTGTTCGGAGGCGATATTGAATGCAAACATCGTTTGGCGTCGCGTAATTAAAATATGCGGCGGAAATGCGGCTTTCCTTCCAACGATATTACGATATTGAGTGATTTCGCGCAATCGCGCGATATCGTAAAGTGACGTTCAACTGCTTTACTCTGCTTCAATTTTCCATACCTATTCTACTTTCCATATACGATACGATACGTTCCCAAAGGGACGCCCGTGTACTCGGTGAACGAAATTACGGGACTCGGCCCCTCCCCGCGACCATATTTCAGAGCAACGAATTCAACTCGCGCGCCTTGCGGCAGAATATCTATATACGTGTGCGAGCGTGGCAGAGGCCAAAGTGCACCTATGTCCGCATTTTAAAGCTAAAAGCGGAGCCAAGGATATCGAGACTCGTAGTAAGGAGAGAGAGAGTGACCCGGGTACGATATCGCGCTATCCTTTGTCCACCAAGGACGCGGTTTCTAAAATTATTTGTGGAATATACTCTTTCACTCGCGACATACAAGAAATTATCCCGAAATGATTATTTGTCCATAATAATATCTAGTGTGCTGTAAGAATTGTAACAATCCAAACGATTTTTCGAGGATCGTTCTCATTATCGCGAAAATCCGAGGCCTAAAGATGATAACATGGGTCGTAAAAATGTAAGGAACAATATTTTCACGTTATTCAACACGGTTTTAAGATACACGATTATTTGTGTTGTGCTCTTGCAGCTTTTACGATATTTTACGGGTAGCCGACTGTATGTATTATACGTACTTTTTTGTGGTCGAATTTGGGGCTACCTGATGGTAGTTCCCTTTTCGGAATTTTCCAAGCTTCACCTGGAAAGACTAGAAATCCTGCAGTGAAAACGATCAGCCGCAAGGTACGATTGAATCTCGCACGAAAATCGCCGCATTTCGTGTAACCGTATTTCGCGCTGTGAACACGCTGACCTCACCTTCCAACCGAAGGTGTTGATAATTCCACGATACGCGATTCGTTAGTTATTTTCTTCTAACAAATCTCATCTCTCGAGTCCATAAAAGATCGATTCTTTTCACTTTCGTTGAGGCAAGCGGGAAATGTGTGTCACCGGGTTAGCAGGCCGTTGGCCGTGTTCCACTTTCTCGTCTCCTTTCGCTCTTCGAGAGAGGGCGATGCCACACATATCCTGAGCGTCTCGCCGCGATAGAAATTCGAAAAGGAAACCGTTCCCTTTTGAGAAATTCCCTCGGCCATTCTTTTACCTCGTAGGATTCTACGATGCAAGTGTCTGCTCGAACTTTCGCGATCTGATACACGTTCAATCAAGTCTGGCGGTTACGGACAGAAATGTGTGCGAAAATATACATAGGAAATTGTTAATTTGTTAACAGTTGATCTCCAGACCGTCGCGACACGACGGTCGTGTCGCGACCCCCAAAGAGGGGAGCGGCGGATGTTAGATCTCTACAAAATACAATACCACGTCGCGTTCGATCGGTTCGATTCAGCAAAATGAACGTCAACGAGACAGGATATGGAAAGTGGTCCGCGGGGTTTTACGGTTACGCTACCTGGCGAAGGACAAGCCTGTGGTTGTGGCACAAGAGCGTTCGGGTTCACGAGGAGTTCACGAATCGCCGTGAATGGCAGAGGGGGGGACGGGTTCTCTTTGTCCCATCGGATGACCCAGAAACCCGATTCTTTCCCTCTCTTCCCTTTTCCCTATCTATGAGAGCGTGCGTGCATGCGTGTGTGCACAAGCACACATGCGTGCACGCGATTCGTCGGTGGCCGATATCAGCGGCAGGGAAAGTTAAGCGGCTAAAGAGAGGTGAGGAGAAAGTGAAAGCTATTTCCGGGGTACGGTATAAGCGGCGCGGTAACAGCAGACGCGAAATGATATCGCGAGGTGGACTGATATTAACGATCGTCCGACTATAGCGATCACCTACGACTTTCTTCGGCCCCGGATAAAAAGGACTCGACAAAAGAAGACGTTGACACGCAAAATTAATGCGCGTGGCGGCGAAACTATCAGAAATCGACCGTTGTCCAACAGTGGCGAAATACGCCATCTCGATCAATTATGCCGCTTCGCATTTAAGGCACCAATCATTCACCCACTAGATAGTATTGTGTGTATAAGTGTGAAATCACTCGAGGACATCCTTTCAAGTCATCGTAGCTATAAATATTCGTATGCAAAAACAACTCGAACATTTCATTCCGCTCGTCCATAAACTCCTCGCGTTATTAGTAACTGCTCGCGATGATTGCCGATAATCGCTGATTCCGTGACGCTTCGCGTCAATAATCATAAATGCACAAACCGTTCGCAAACAATGCGCGCGATATGGCATGCGGGGGTCACGCGCGGGAAACGACCTCGTAAAAGCGGAAACAGAAGGAGGCGTTCGTCGACATATAGATTATATGCGTACTATATGCGAAGTTGTCCCCGCCAACCGTTGATTCGACCTCGCTGAATCTCCTCGTGGCAACGATTGACGTTTTTACGATAATTCCAAAGGACCACCGAAATGTTTCTTTTTCTTCCTTTCAGTGCGACTCTAACGCGTTAATCTCGCCGCTTAACGAGAGAACTAATAAAGCGTGATCTTGGAAGTATCGTTTCGATCAATTATGAGGTATGAGATATGTAAAACTAGTTCGGCAGTCCTGTGCGGATATTATCGAATATTAAGATGTATAGAAATCTAAGATTTTAAATAAATAAACAACTGATAATTAATAATTGCTAAATAATTAATAATTAATAAATTTCTATATACTTCAATATCTGATAAAATCCAAGCGAGAGTGTTAAAAACTGGCGAGTGCTGTAACGAGTGTCGGCTACTGGCGTTTTCCCCGTACATATCGCAATTGCCTACTTATTTTCATCGCGGTATCGCATATGGATGTTGCCGAGGTGGGCCTCGCCGCCACTCCTTTGGAAAGAATTTCTCCGGCACCGACAAAGATAAAAGCGACGACCACGACAGCGTTCACTTTCCCATTTGGCGAATTGTGTCGTCGGAAACCGGGTCGGCGGCAATATCGCAGAGAAAGTGAGAGTACAATCGACCGCCGCTCGATCGTGATGCAGCTGTTATTTAAATAATCGTACCGGCCGGGATCGCGCGCGCGATGTTTCGGCTTCAGAGTGAAAGGTGTTAAATGGAGAAGCGTCGCGAGATCTCAGAGTCGCGCGTTCCCTCCCAAGATTTCGACATTTCGCGCTTATAACGCGAAACTCGTCTCCCTACGCTGTGTCTCTATCGAGAAAGAAATAGCGGAACGGAGCAGTAAAGGAACCAATTGGAGTAATTTGGAATTAGTCTGACTAATTATGTTCCGTTCCGCTATTTCTTTCTCCATAGGGACGAAGCCTTACACCCGATCGCCGGTCTGATGATGCTAAGATAAAAGTAGATAAAAGTGTCTGGACACCAATAACACTGGCATCTAACTCTGAACATTCTTATCGTATTTTGGAGTTTACAGGCAACAGAGACAGATATTTTATTTTGTATGTATATTCTACGTTGAAAGTTGAAATATTCGTATTTAAAAAGCAAAAGAATATGCAGAGTCAGATATCATTGTTATTAGTGTCAAGGCGTTGATGCTTTTACCTTACATACTTGCTGCGCCAAGTACGAGCACGAGCTTGGCTCGCGTGCGGGGAGATTCCCCGGACGAGTGCTTTGACAAGAGCACGCGCTAGTCACACAATCGTGGAAGATTACATCTGGAAATTTACATCCGCGGGGGTCGAGCCGCGGGGGACTAGTTAGGCTATCGAGTGCTGCCTGTTGTGCGAACGTGCGCGCGTCCCGGCGAAAGCGACGAATTTCAATAGGGTATCCGTTCGTGGAGCTTTCCCGCGTATCCTTTTGACTTTCGATGTGCTCGCGTCTCTCCTCTTTCTGGCCGGAGAAAGAGCGCGAGATACACAGCCAGCGTCCCGCTTCCACCGCGGCGTGCCGCGTGACCTGTTCACCCACTTTGGAGTTACTTTACGTCCCATTGTTCGCGCGAATACACAATCGAGAGTCGCTCGACATTCTCGTTTGGCGCGCGCGAATTATTCACCACTCGCGCTTGGTGCCATTGAGAGCGATCGAGATCGAGGCATCGCGCGGATCGTCATTTTGCGATTACTTTCGTAGCCGCGTCTTGTCAGCCGATGATTTGTTAAAAAAAAAAAAAAAAAAAAAAAA
>NW_022639626.1:18917-28451 GCF_010583005.1 Odontomachus brunneus | reverse complement strand
AAAAAAAAAAAAAAAAAAAAAAAACAGCGAAATAACAGATGGAAATTTCTGGGTAACGGCCAGTTGGTCGTCTGTCTGTTCTAGATATGAATCTGCGGCCTTGCGACGCGTTTATGCCCGTGAGTAACGACTTTTGAAACGCCACTGTGGCGGGGAATTAGGACGAAGGTAATTTGCGTCCAAGAAGGACGGCATCCGTTCGTTTGTGTTGTCCTACGACGCTTTTGTTTGGCACAATGCGCGTATCGCTTCGTTACACACAAGGGAGGTATACGCGCGATGTCTGGTTTAGCCTTTACGCACAATGATCGACCTCGGGCTCGATTAGCTGGTGTGTGCGTGTATGTTTGCGCGTGACTCATTAAAACAATTATCGCACTTAGTTAAACAAGAGATTAAACGTTATAATTACGCGTTAGCGCGCGGAATCACCAGCGTAAGAGCTAATCGATAGCGCTCCGCGTCGAGGAATGCGTTAAACATTGATGGAATGACAAGTGTGACACGTGTACGTATATATAGTTATCCTCTACTATTTCTCGCGCGCGATAACTAGGAGAGGCGGCGACAGCGGCGACTTGGCTTAGAAAGAGTCTGGAGGCCGGAAGCGTTCGACTCATGGATAAATAAAGGTCTTCGAGAAAGATTGCTCCCGGGCTCTCTCTCTTTCAGGCCACTCTCCCCGAAGGACGAGCGTCGACCGATTAAGACGCAGCAATTATTGGCTCGAGACCAGTTCCCGCTATTCCAGTTCCACGGCGGGTCTTACGTAACCGCGATTGTGAGATCGCATAAATAATCTCCATGGATCCGTTATCCGTTGCGGGCGTGAATGAGCCGTCTCTTCCTCTCGGTTAATGGTTATTTTCGTACACTCGGCGCTGTACACGTGGTGCTGTTTCATTTACCAACTAATCGAACGCTATCAAGGATCTCTTTCGATAAGAAAAGAATCACATTTCTCTTTCTTTCTTTCTCTGCCTACGCCACTGTCGATTTCGATCGACTCTCATTTTCTTCGCGAGATATACCGATACGATCTCTAAGTTCTGATCTCTAAGTTTTTTAAATTGTCTCGAGTACCGCTATCCTCTCACCCACGCGAAAGGTGTCCTTCGTTAGCGTCAATGTCTCGTCATTCTTCTGAGAGCAAGGTCGTTCAATCAGCCGCCGGTTAGCCGGATCTTCTCATAGTCGCGTGACAAAGTAGCAAGTCTCCATCACGTAATTTTGCATTGCGTAAATAGCGCAGCGCTGAGGGGCATACTCAAGATCTCGCCTATCGTTCTGCAGGGCGCGCTAAAAATTGCAAAATTGATGGTATCGACGAGTGATTGATCGGACGAGTACGAAATCCAGTGATTTCGTTGCGAGCAAACTCCCCTATCCCTGTATTCGTCAGTGTGTTTGCGACTTTCTCTACGATTACGAGCATATGCGCCAGCGAAAGGGTGCATTCTGCGTCTACTCGCGTTTGTTTCGCAGGAAAGTAGGTTTACGATCGAGCAACAGCGCCTATTCGTCTCTGTCTCTCTCTTTCCCCCTCCCCTCCCTCTCTCTCTCTCTCTCTCTCTCTCTCTCTCTCTCTCTCTCTCTCTCTTTTTTCTCTCTCTCCTTTCCTTTCCTCGAACATCTCAATATTTATCTTCATTTGCATCTTAAAGGACGCAAGATATAGAACGTCACGATCGATATCCTGGTGTATTGCATTGCATACTGCATTACATACGCAATCGATAATATCTTTCTTGGTCTTGAGGCAAACTATTTCAAAACTTTATTAAAGTCTTAGGCTTTCCTTACCTTCAGGAATCACTGGGCCCAAAAATATTCGTTTCCAATATTTTATTTTTATATTTTACATTTTGCAATACAAAGATTGCCAACCATCAGACATAAAAGTAATCAATCAATAAAATAAAATTAATCAATTGTCTAGTATTGTAAGAGTCGGAGAGAAAAGTATATCGGAACGTCGCTGGGACTCGAACCTGTCCCAATACATTCTCTCTTGTCTTCTTATTATATGTTATTGTTTTCAGTCAGTACGGCGCCACGCTATCCTTAATTCGCTCTTCAAATCCCACACTCGGCCAGCCTGATAATAACATTCGTTCTCGAATGTGCTCTTACTAATATTAGCCACTCTAAACACGTCTTCTAATACCCGCTCATCGGCAAATGTCCTCTATCTACGGCCACAGCCAATAACACACACCAAATTGCACAGTATGCTGGACATGTAGACACACTTCAAGTATAAAGAGAGTCAGATTAGAAAAAAATATCCTGCCGACTGTACAATTTTTCCATCAGGTTTGAGGAGGTTATAATCATTATTATCACGTTGACAACCGAGACGGCCTTTGTTATGTGTTTACCCGGGTCATATATAATAATGTTGCGCAATTGACTGAAGAAAACTTCCGGGTATGCCGGAGAGTTTTTTAGTTACACAGTATGTAGAAAGTCTCGCGCTCGATTGATTGTAATAACATTCCGAAATCGGGCCACACGTTCACTTCAATTTATTGTAACGTGTCCACGAAGGACATTGTATACGCGTGGACGGAAGCGTCGGTAAAAATGAGATAGCTGTTACCCGCAACGTCCTGTGTCGCGTTTCAAGATCGGCGATGATCTCGCAATTGCGATGCGACCGTACTTGTGGGAACGACGATCATGATTAAAAACCGCAACTTCCTTCCGAGGTGCGGCCCGCTAACAAAGATACGTTACTTTCCTTCCGCAACGTTCAGATGCACTCAGTAGATGCATTGATTCGTGGTATCTCGCGATGAATACACCATCTGATCAATCATTTTCCCGCACCTAATCATTTTTATATGAATGATAAGTTTTTTTCTTCAATTTTAATGCCGGATTATTTTGACACTTTTATTACCGCGAGGATAACTGTCGTTTCTCTTATCGCGATTGTTTACCAACGGCCGTCTCCACAGTAGCATTAGTGATAATTGATCAAGCTGAAACGGTTAATATATTAGCTGTCTAATCGGTGCAACTAATATCGCTTTGAGAGAATAAACGTGTTCCGCAAAATCGCGAAACGAAAGTTAGTAAGTGTAACAATACGTGTCCGAATGACGAAGGAAGTTGCTCACGTTGCCTCGCTTTTGTTACAGCGCTCAAATGAGAAGAAGACGGAGAAGTTCTTCCTCTGACCTTGCGACGGAGTTGAGCGGCGGGACTTAAAGTGCGATAGCAGTACCGTAATCCTGACCAATCAGCGAACAAACAGACGCGGCGGGAATAAAGGTGAGTCTAATTGGCACAATTTATATTCAAACGAGAGAATCGCGGCCTTGACTGTTCATGCTCTTCTTGTGTGTTGACGAAATTGATAACCGTTTGCACGAGGCGGGATTATATCGGGTCATTACGAAAGAATGCACTCGTTAACCCAAGTTGTATTAACTAGCTGTATGCATGAGGAAGAGAAGATCAGTATACGAGACAGTTAAGTACCGACATTGTCGAATGCTTCATTCAAAAAAATGTTTTGCTAGTCTAGATAAAATTCTAAATGTCACAAGAGAGAGAGAGAAAGAGAGAGAGAAGAGTTAGAATTTATCACTGTCCTTTTTTATATTTGCTAAAAAATTGTTTGTGCCATGTAAAATTTACAACAGTAGTATCACTCTAACAATATCTGCAAGCAAATTTAGATAGATATAAGAATTGTACATTTGTTTGTCTCTCGTCTCTAGTCTTTTTTGTGTATCACAGTCACTTTTATAAGAAATATAACTGACCTTAATTTAAATGGGTGCCACAGAGAGACTTTTTTGCTAAATTTCACCAATAGCTCAGACAGAAATTCTGTCTCTGTCATCTATGATTTGATTGAATAAAAAATACGATATCGCAGTATTTGCTGATCATTTATCTATCTTAGCTAATTTCTCGTATCTAGATAATTTTCGTTATGACTCCAAGACTGTTTTTTTTTTAATGTTGAGTGCAAACAAGTCACGTTATTTCAGTTCGATTTTATTTCTATTCACGGACATTTATACTCTTATCGAGAAATATTGAGAACCAAAACGTTGAACGGGAAATGAATTAGTTCGTTATCGATAAGAAACAGCTGCCAGGAATATTATCAAAGTATCGTCCAATAGTTCCGGGATATCTTGTGGATAAGACTAAGAAAGTCGAAAAAAACGTTATAGAATCTCTATCTAGAATCTGGAATATTGATATATGCTGCTCACGAGAAGTCTAACTGGCTTTGAATATTCCAGCATTATATTATTCACCAACGCTGTCTTACTATTTGACTTTTCGTGATCATTCACCAACTTAAATTTTTAATTTTTTGCATCATAATTATGATTACTATGGGAGAGATTCATATAATACATGTTTTCAAAGTCAGCTAGCTGTTCCTCGTCATCGTTCCTCGTACATCCAAATTTGGAGCTTTTTGCTAATTACTACTATTAGGTTAAGATTTTGTGCTTTCTCTCTCTTTTATCAGAATTACTTAGATTAAATTAAACATTCCAAATCAACTAATAACGTTACTGCCTCATTATTTTATTGCCAACATTACGCATATTAGTTACATATTTTTCCTTGTTATATATTTGTTTTCTTTTTTTCATGTACTGTTAACCGACCAATTAATAATTAAGTAACATTATTATTATCAGCGCGACGAGCGATATTGCTTTGTTGAGTCGTTGTCACTGAAATGATAAAACGTCGAGGACATCATTTGATTCCGCAATTATCGATAGGATATCGCCCTCCGGGGAAGGTCGCGCACGGACTTTGGTCGTTTAGTCACGACGAAGGGGCCGATATTGGCGGTGGCGTTTTTAATTGATTTGCAGCAGGCACATTGGGTGTTTTTCCACACCTACGTCTCGATCGCGCATTTTTCACCTCCCGTCATGATTACTCTGAAAAGACGCTTTCTTCTAACAGTCTGTGCATTAGTAAAGCTGCGCTTCGCTTCGAGGATGGTGGGATCGTCGTTGGATATCGGTTCCGCGAAGTATTCTATTTGTCTCGCGTACATATCTCGACTTATCCGCGTAATATTCTCCTAATTCGTAAGCCACGATAACAACAACAACGACCGATCGACCAAAGTTTTGTAACTGCACTGCTCGCATGTGCAATCTCGGTCACGTGTATGTCTCGCATTGCAACACGCGGCCGTTGCTTAGTGTGCGTGCATGCGGCTAAAAGAGCCGTCGTCGAAGGACGTCTCTGATGAGACGAGTGTGCGTAGGACATGGTGTGTCGCGCGCATTGCTCCAACAACAACGGCTATTTTCGAGTAATCGACGTATCGTCGAAGGTCGAGGAATTTGACCTTCAACTCTGTCGCGCCGTTAACCCGTGAATGTTCGCGCTATAAGCGCCGCGCTTAAATCGGAAAGTATTTTCTTGCCGCGCGCGGCAATCGAGCGAAATATCGTTTTGTCGTTTTTTCCCCCGTTTCACACTCTCTCGTCTGTTTTTCCCTCTTGATTCCCGCGGGAACAAGGAGAGGGAACAATTTTCTACAAACATATAAATACACGAATTTATCGTACACGAGTGTACGGCAAGTCGCGCGTTTTCTCCGGTAGAACAAAACGCATTCGAGTCGCGACAGAGTAGTCGGATATGATCTCGAACGGATTGACGCTCGTATATATGTTCGTGTCAGGATGCATCTGTCATTCAAGGTGATCCTTTATCATGCGAAAGAGTTCTACTTTTACGAACTGTTGGAACAGATCTGTGTACAAAGTTCTCAGCTTCTTGGAATTATATACGCGGCCTGAATACTCGCGTTTGTGCGTTAAATCATCGAGGTGATCGAAGAGGGTTATAGTCGCGCCATTATGACGTTAAAATTCACGCGTTCGCTCAAGTTATGCGCATTTTCCTTTATTCTCGTACATATGAAAAAAAAGTGAATTATCGCGACCTTTGTTATCTGTCGATCATTCGCGCGACAGTAAGAGAGCGTGGGAGATGAATGTGCGTGTAATTTGCGGACTGAAAAGACATAATGCGTTCAGCAACACGTATTAGCAATTTGCTCTTATTAAGACGTTAACGTGAATCTAAGTATTCTAACGCGAGCCACACGATTTTCCGATTAATGCGCATCCCCCTCCTCCCCCCTCCCTCTTGCCCCCGGTTGCGCGCCAAGCGATAGGGGAATCACGCGTCCTGCATCCTTGAACTTGGCATCACACGCCGTACTCTCTCTCGTCTCCGCGCATCCCTTCCCGTCTATATCCGCTTCTTCGCATTCAGCGCGCCTGTTTGTGCCACGCGACTGATAAGGTCCGATTGTCACCGGTGCGCATTTTCTCCGTGGCTTTTCCTGACTCGGTTCACGGTCGCGGTCGAAGCACGTGTCGATCCGACGCGCATTAATATCTCGCAATAATTACTATGAAAAGTAATAACGTACGCGGAAAAAATGATGAAGTGTGTTCCAGGCGATAGTACTCGACGGGATACACACACACTTGACCTCATTTTAGGAGATCAATTTCTCAAAAGAGTTCAAAAATTTTGGGAAAGTTACCAACGGAACAGGAAAACGTTCACCCAAAGTGTACTCCAGGCGATAGTACTCGACGGGACACGCAATCTGGCTAAGTGTTGTTAGCAAGGTCGCTTTCTCGCATATGAGCACGTTAGGCCCTAGCGCGCACGCGCTAGAAAGCTAGCCCTGCTACCAACACGAACTCAATCTTAGGAGAGCGACTTTTGGATGTTGAAAAATTATTTTAAAAATTTTGAAAAAATACTTAAAGTGTATGTGTACGCGCGCGCGAAGGAACAGAAAAACGTTAAAGTTTTTCTGCGCTGCGCTTTCTCGCACGTATAAGCACGTTAGGCGATGAAACGGAGAAATACGGAGGGCAAAAGTCGCTAATAAGACTACGACTATATCGCTACGCGCTATTATTGGAAAATTATTGCAACACTCGGGTTCGGTGAAAATAACGTAAAGACAAATTGACTCGGCGCCACTTATTTCTGCGTATTTCCCGCGATTTATTACAGCGTTTTATTATGAAGCAAAAAGAGGGAGGAGGCAGTTCTTTTGGTAGTCATAAAACCGTTATAAAACTTTGCTTCGTATGATGAGTGTCGAGCCGAGTCGAGTCGAGAAGCCGTGCAGAAGCTTTTGAATGGATAGGCTCTCCGAGGGCGAATTTACCCGGCCTTGGCCTCCGACTCACTTCACTGCCGTGCTGATACCAGACGTAGTAATATGTCGTCGTAATACACGGCCGGTCTCCGAGGAGAAGTGTTTTTACGAGAAGAAACATTCACGCGAAAAAGAGAGAAAGGACGGAAGAAATTCTCGCGACATTATTTAATTGACCTTTTCGTGAAAATGTGATGCTTTCCGTGTAATGAAAAGCACGTGGTATAGATCGTCATACTTTCATATCACGTAACGAGTATTTTCAATAGACTGCATTCTCCCGCTCGTTATATCATGTGAATCAATGAAAGAAAGAGGGAATCGCGATATTTAGGTGATTAGCGAATAATCTTCCTTTTCATGTTAGGAGTCTCTCAGATTCCAATCTCGAGGTCTATTTTAACGATAATAAAACACCCCTAAAACGATAATAGTCAGGACGGCGAAAATATTATGTCCTTGACAAAGAATAAGCGAAAAGATACCGTAGGCACGTGCGCGCTCTTGGGGAATTTGGAGGTCACTAGCTGTGAAAATGACCTCTCTCCCTCTGATACGCGCCCGTGTTATCTTCGCTCCTCTCCCGACTCGTATATATTGCGAAGGATCTCGCCACCCTCTTGGAAAACTTTAGCCCTCGAGTCAAGGTCGATTCCGACTCATATCGTTTTCGCTATCCCTCTCCTTATCGTCTCGACTTTGTATCCCGCCGGCATAATCGTCGACAATATACCGTTGATTATCAAAAGATCACGAGACATAACAGACACTTGTATGACTTTTATTTTTAACGTTAAATATTTAATGGCTAATTGTAAGAATTACTACGAAAGGAACAATCACATTTAAACACAATTGGCTCTTTGAAGTGCTCGAGTGCATCTCGATGTTGGAAGAAGTTAGAATGGTTTGGCGAGATTTGAGTATTCGAACGGCAAAAGCACTTGCTGTACCATAACTTTTTACCTTTGACCTTCAACCCATTTCCCAGTTGTGACTCGCGTTTCCATCGACAATGACACCCACTTCTAACCTGCCTCGAGTTAACTGAGTTTCTCAAAAGGTCAAATCGCTGCCCACCAAGCGGAGGTTTCCGGATACTTCGGAGTCCAATCGTTAGGTGTAGTTACGAATTAAGCCATGTTGTATCGTTCGACATAATTCTCACCTTGAAATTTTGAGAAACGTTACGCGAGAAAGCGAATTTTCTCAATTATTCGTGGCATAGTCTGTAATCATGTTCGATGTTTCGTATGTAGATTCTTTGAAAACGATTTACTCGCTCACTTGGTCGTTTTATTTAAAAAACTTGTTTTAAAAATATAGAACTTTTTCCAATCTTTGTGCGAGACATGAATATTCGAAAGGATTTCTCAGATTCTCGAGTGTTCTTGTTTAATTAAAGGTGACTAGGTAGTAGTCGAGTATAATTCGCGCGTTGGTCGTAACAGATTTGTCTTCGGACACTTCCAGGAAAACGAGATGGAAGATGCTGATTGCACGCCCATCATTTAATCAGAAAGTGACACGCGCGTAACGGGTTAACCCGACACGCGTAAATAGCTGCCTGTTGCTATGGATGAGGAGGTGGGACGCGATGGTGGGTCGTTGCTAGCCGGGTTGGTGCACCCCGGTGCAAGCTGCATCGATCCGACATCCTACCCGGTGCAACAACCCACGCATACTGACCTCACGCGTCCCTGTAGCTCGCGGAAGAAACTCTACGGCACTCGGTGCTGTACAACTCGTTTTACGGACGTTAACGTTAAAATACAATATTGGTAAAGCTTACGACGCTCATTTTATTGCTGAGTGTCGTTAGTTATATACGTTTCATGGCAAACAGCAATGAAACATCGTACGATGATTAATAGAAGAGCCGCTTTATGTTGATTTCGTTTACGCCCACGATCTATCGCTTTGATCCGTAACATTTTGTATCGCTACAGACTGATATAATGTGATGAAAAATATCAATATCATCATTAACAAAAATTGCGCAATATCCTGTCGCTCCTATCTGCTTTAATTTTGTCCTTGACTATTCCGTCAGCCACATAGAATTTCAATGAGAGGAATATACCCGAGTTGAAATTTTAGTTCTACATTAATCCTGCAAATCCCGTCGAATTGGAAGGATTAATGGAGAATCTCAAAATGTAACATTGTATAAGCTATTATTTTACCTGCTACAACTAAATGTTTTAGTCGTTTTCTCCATATGGAATTGTCCTTTTATTTATACTTTAAAATTATTTAATATTTCATTATTTCAATATCTACATTTAGTTTTTCCTTTCCATCAACAATGTATTAATTATATATTATATATACAC